>NW_012156450.1:212632-236668 GCF_000151545.1 Saprolegnia parasitica CBS 223.65
GCGGGCGCGTCGTTGATACCGTCGCCCACCATGGCCACGATGCGACCTTGGGCCTGGAGCTCTTGGACTTTGGCCGTTTTGTTGGCCGGGAGCACCTCGGCCATGACGTGGTGGCTCGGAAGACCGATTTGCGCTGCGACCCAGTGCGCCGTGCGGCTATTGTCGCCCGTCACCATGTACACGTCGAGGCCGAGCGCATGGAGATGAGCGATCGTCTGCTTGGCCTCGGCGCGCGGCGCGTCCGAGATGCCAATGAGTGCAACGACCGAGTCGCAAATCCCCATGTAGATGACGGTCTTGCCGGCTTCTTCGAGGCGACGACGATGGCTTGGGACAGCCGCGGGAACCGCCATGCCACAGTCCTGCATGTAGTCGAGGTTGCCGAGATGGACGACTGCATTGGAAAGCTCGACCGTGATACCCTTGCCTGAGACGGCAGTAAACGACTCGGGCTGCTCCAATGGCTTGGCCAATAGCTTGCCACGGTTCACGATCGCCCGACCGAGCGTGTGCTCGCTACCGAGCTCTGCCGACGCTGCCAGCCACATCAATGCGTCCGACGTCCACTCGTTGCTCAGCACAATCACGTCCGTCACGCTCGGCGTCCCGTTCGTCAACGTCCCCGTCTTGTCAAAGAGCACCGTGTTGACTTTGTGTGCGACCTCGAGGGGCTCGCCGCCCTTGATGAGGATACCGTGGGTCGCGCCGACACCTGTCCCGACCATGACGGCCGTCGGTGTTGCCAGCCCCAAAGCACACGGACACGCGACCACGAGCGTCGAGATGGCAAAGTTGAACGCGAAGAGAAAGCCGCCCGTGTGGTCTGGCGGCACCACGTATCCGAACGAGACCAGACCAAACCAGACTGCAAACGTCAGCACAGAGAGACCCAGCACGATCGGCACAAACACCGACGCGATCTTGTCGGCGTAGGCTTGGATCGGCGCCTTGGACGTCTGCGCGTCTTCGACCAGTCGCACAATCTGGCTCAGCGCCGTGTCGCGACCGACGCCCGTGACGCGCATGTGGAAGAGACCGTCGACGTTGAGCGTGGCGCCGAGGACCGTGTCACCAGGTGTCTTTTTGATCTAGGACGAGCTCGTTAGCTTATCGGTGGTAGATCGATGACGCACGGGCTTGGACTCGCCCGTTAGCATGGACTCGTCGAGGCGGCCTTCGCCTTCCGTGATGACACCGTCGGCCGGGACGTTGCCGCCGCGGACGACCTTGAGAATGTCGCCACGCTGCACCAACTCGATGGGCACGACCTCTTCGCTGACATTGCCATTCGCATCTTGGATCAGCATGGTGGCGACCTACGCAAGCGACACGCGAGGTAAGGAAAGTTGGTCGACTGATCGCAAAAGGGATGTACCTTGGCTTGGAGCTCAAAGAGCTTGCGGAGTGCGTCGTTGGTGCGGCCTTTCGCGATCGCCTCCATGGTCTTGCCGAGCAGAATGAACGTGATGAGCATCGACGACGTCATGTACATGTCGGGGACGCTCAGCTCTGCGTTGGCCCAATAGACGCAGCGAAGGTCGCTAAAGAGGCCGTAAAAGTAGGCGGCGTTCGTGCCCATCGAGACGAGAAACGACATGCCGAGCGTATGATTCTTCAAGCCCTTCCACGCCTCCGCGTGAAACTTGGCGCCAGCGAGGAATTGCACCGGCGTCGCCAGCCTACACGTACGTGTTCCATCAGCATGTCGGTCGCGTGAAGGTCATTGGAGGATGGTACACGAGCAAGAAGAACGAGTCAAAGGACGTGCCGGGGAGCTGAAACACGGGGCTCTGCAAACCGAGCGCGACTTGCGGAATGTTGTCGAGCACCGTCATGAGAATCACGATCGGAAAGGTAAAGAAGAGCGCGAGGTACAGCCGGCGCTTCCACGCCGCGACCTCGACGAGCCGGTTCTCGGTCGACGCGGCTGTCGTCGACCCCGTCGCGACCGACGCTTCGTACCCAATGGCCTCGACGACTTCAACGAGCGACCGGATGCCAACCTTGTCCTTGGTAAACTTGACGTACGCGCTCTCGGTGGCAAAGTTGACGACCGCCGAGAGGACGCCGTCCGTGCTGCGGAGCGCGGTCTCGACCGAGTTGGCGCACGAGTTGCACGTCATGCCGACGACCGTGAGCGTCACGTCGCCCGTCTCGACGGCTGGATGCACGACGACCGATACGACCGGCGCCGGCGCCGCAGTCTCGTGGATGGCCGGCGCAGTCACTGATGGGTCGTGCACGGACGCCTTGAACTTTTTGCCCTTGATGCTCTCGATTGCCGCAATGAGGTCGGTCTCGGTGATGCGACTGCCCGGCGCAATTGTGATGGTCGCGACCCGGTGCTCAAAGTCGACGGTGGCCGCCTGCACGCCGTTGGCTTCGCTGAGCGCGGCTTGCACCTTGGCCGCGCAGTTCATTTGGCAGCTCATGCCCTCGACGCCAAGTTGGACGATCCGCACTAAGCGGTCGTCGCCGGCCATGTACGCGTCAAAGCTCTTGGTCGCACCCGCGTCGAGGCTGCGCACGGCGTGGATGAGCTCGACCGCCGAGACAGACGCGTCGCATTGCACGGTCGCCGCCTTGTCCTTGAAGCTCACGCTGGCCGAGGCAACGCCAGGCACCGCCTCGAGCGCCGACTGGATGCGCGTCGCGCAGTTCTTCTGGCAGCGCATGCCCTTGACGACCAAGCGCATCTCATGCATCATCCTGCTGCGGTGCGGAAATATCGAAATGGCCGCGATCTGCCAGCACCCGCTTGCCGCCCGGCAAAGTGCGGATAAAAGCACCTGCCATTTGTAATGGGTCGCACTTACTCGATCTCATACAAATCCAGTGTGACATTTCCACACAAGTGCGATTCCCGACTAAGTCACGTGTTCGTACACCTGTGGTCGGCATCCAACAGAAACCAAGATCGAGCGCCGCTAAGTTCGCGCAGCTGCGTCGCGGTGTTGCTTACTCTGCGGCTCATTTACACTCGGCTAGGTACGGACGTGCCTTAAGTGCTGCGTTTGAGCTCCACGTGGATCGCGCGGAATGGTCGACGTGTCGCGTGCATCTTTGTTCGCGAGCGTTCGCGCCAGTGCAAAGGGTGCGCCGTGCACAGCCCAGACACGCTGGCGTTGTTTTTACAGCCGCACACAGGAGCGTCTCTTCTTGCAGGCGATTTCGATCGGTTCAAGCACGAGCCTGCGATGGTGGATCCCGCGGGCTCGACATCATAAGTAGACTTTTGCTACAAATTGTACACCGGTTGCGGAGTTGGCCAGGGCGGACCCTTGAGCTTGACCACGCGCTCAATCGGACGGGTTTCGCTTGCCAAAATGATTCTTGGGCCTTCCTGTGGTTGTACCGATGCACTCGTAGGACCGAGGCGCATTGTGCTATTGTCCTCGGGGCCCACTTGTCCACGGGATGCATAGCGTCGCGTCGGCGGCGTGTACCACTTGAGCAGAAGCGACGACGTGACGACCGAGACGGACGAGAACGCCATGGCCGCGCCCGCAAACATGGGCGGGATCGAGACGTTCCAGTGGTAGAGTACGCCCGCCGACAAGGGCAGCAACACCAAGTTGTACCCCATCGCCCACACAAAGTTGAGCTGGATGCGCCGGTAGATGGTCCGCGAGAGGTCCAGCGCCGTCACGACGTCGTGCAGCTTGGACTTCATGAGCACCATCTGCGCCGTCTCGATCGCAATGTCCGTGCCAGCACCGATCGCAACTCCGAGGTCGGCTTGCGCCAGCGCGGGCGCGTCGTTGATGCCGTCGCCTACCATGGCCACGATGCGACCTTGGGCCTGGAGCTCTTGGACTTTGGCCGTTTGTTGGCCGGGAGCACCTCGGCCATGACGTGCTGGCTCGGAAGACCGATTTGCGCTGCGACCCAGTGCGCCGTGCGGCTATTGTCGCCCGTCACCATGTACACGTCGAGGCCGAGCGCATGGAGATGAGCGATCGTCTGCTTGGCCTCGGCGCGCGGCGCGTCCGAGATGCCAATAATCGCCAATAGCGTCTTCTTGGCGGCCACAAACACGGTGCTTTTCCCAGTCTCTTCGAGGCTCCGTGCTTGTTTTGACACGTAGTCGACGTTGATGCGAACGCTCTTTTCTTTGAGATAGTCGAAGTTGCCGATGTGCACCGTGGTCTTCTGCACCTCAGCAGTAATTCCTTTCCCCGAGACAGCAGTAAACGACTCGGGCTGCTCCAAGGGCTTGGCCAATAGCTTGCCACGGTTCACGATCGCCCGACCGAGCGTGTGCTCGCTACCGAGCTCTGCCGACGCCGCCAGCCACATCAATGCGTCCGACGTCCACTCGTTGCTCAGCACAATCACGTCCGTCACGCTCGGCGTCCCGTTCGTCAACGTCCCCGTCTTGTCAAAGAGCACCGTGTTGACTTTGTGTGCGACCTCGAGGGGCTCGCCGCCCTTGATGAGGATGCCGTGGGTCGCGCCGACACCTGTCCCGACCATGACGGCCGTCGGTGTCGCCAGCCCCAAAGCGCACGGACACGCAACCACGAGCGTCGAGATGGCAAAGTTGAACGCAAAGAGAAAGCCGCCCGTGTGGTCTGGCGGCACCACATATCCGAACGAGACCAGACCAAACCAGACTGCAAACGTCAGCACAGAGAGACCCAGCACGATCGGCACAAACACCGACGCGATCTTGTCGGCGTAGGCTTGGATCGGCGCCTTGGACGTCTGCGCGTCTTCGACCAGTCGCACAATCTGGCTCAGCGCCGTGTCGCGACCGACGCCCGTGACGCGCATGTGAAAGAGACCGTCGACGTTGAGCGTGGCGCCGAGGACCGTGTCACCAGGTGCTTTTTGATCTAGAACGAGCTCGTTAGCTTGTCGGTGGTAGATCGATGACGCACCGGCTTGGACTCGCCCGTGAGCATGGACTCGTCGAGGCGGCCTTCGCCCTCCGTGATGACACCGTCGGCCGGGACGTTGCCGCCGCGGACGACCTTGAGAATGTCGCCACGCTGCACCAACTCGATGGGCACGACCTCTTCGCTGAGATTGCCATCGGCGTCTGTGATCAGCATCGTGGCGACCTACGTGTTTTCTTAGAGTTTTCTGGTGGGCGACATCAGAACGCAAAAGGGATGTACCTTGGCTTGGAGCTCAAAGAGCTTGCGGAGTGCGTCGTTGGTGCGGCCTTTCGCGATCGCTTCCATGGTCTTGCCGAGCAGAATGAACGTGATGAGCATCGACGACTCCATGTACATGTCGGACATGCTCATGCTTGCATCGGCCACAATGAGGCTGTAAATATCGCTGAAGAGACCGTAGCAGTACGCTGCGTTGGAGCCGAGCGAGATGAGAACGGACATGCCATAGTTGCGAGTTCTGAAGCCGTTGATGGCTTCCTTGTGGAATCGCAAGCCTGCGTACGTCTGAACAGGCGTCGCGAACCTAGTTGGAGACTATTAAGACGCGTCCGTGACGGTCTATAAAACTACAGGCACAGAAGCAGCGCGCGCCAGGACGAGCCGCGGAGGCCGAAAAGCGGCGTCTGCAGCATGGATGCTGCAATTGGAATGTGGTCGAGCACGGTCATAATGCCCAGAATGGGGACTGTGAAGCACAGAGCGATGAGGAGCTGGCGCCTCCACGCGGCAATCTCGAGCAAGCGGTTTTGGCCGACGCGGCCGTTGCCGAGCCCGTCGCGACGGAGCCTTCATAGCCGATGGCCTCGACAACTCTGAGTAGCGACGGCACGCTCGTGTCAAGTGGAGAAAACTTGACGAACGCGCTCTCGGTGGCGTAGTTAACGATGGCCGTGACGACTCCCGGGCTATTTCGGAGCGCACTCTCGACCGAGTTGGCGCACGAAAGGCACATCATGCCCACGATCGTCAGTGTAATCGCAACGTCGCAGCCCAAAGGTAGAACAGACTGCACTCCAGGGACATTATTGTCAGTCTCGAACACAGCGCGCTCGATGGCCGCGACCTGCATCGGCCAAAGGGCTAAGAAATACGGCGGTTTCAATTCGTACCTTAGAGAGAGATACAAACATCAAGTTAAAGGTTCTTCTAAAGTACGAGTGCCTTTTAAGTGCGGTGTTTGAAATGCATGCATCGGATTGGCTGGCGTCGAACCAATTCGATTGATTGTGCGCCGACATGATACCCTTGGTTCATCATGGCTGAATTTACGTGTCCGTCGTGGCGGCACAGGCCATCGTCCCAGCGTGCGTCCGTGGTTCCCGACAGAGTCATTCTGTTGGCAACGACCAATGCCATCCCCAAGAGGATCCAAGTTGCTTGTGGCCATTTTCATATATATATCCTATCGGTGCGGTCATTCTTCTTCGCGACCTCTCAGCTTTAGACATCGCTGCATCTTTCAGCCATGTCTGTCGTGCTATCCCTAGTGTTGTGGTGGCACGCAAGGTATCGTGGTCGTCTCTGCCAGCTTGGCGCCCTCTCCATGCAATGGGACGCAACGTCGATGTACACCGCTTGCTTCTCTTTACGTCTCCTGCATATGGAGGCGTCGTGACGCGGTGACGGCAGATGCTCACGGCAGCACTGTTCCTCGCACGCCCCGCACCCTCCACGTACCTTCCGAGGCCGTCTGGTGCGACCTCTCCCTGCGCATAAAATATCCTTCGATCGAAGGTTTAAGCGCCGATCGTTCCTACGCCGGCAACTTCAAATGTCCGTTACAGGCGCGCCTTTTAGCACATGCCTTCGAACTTTTTATTCAGACCCTAACTCAACAACTTGCCATGTCGAGTCCGCTGCCCGTCTTCCACACCGAATACGAGGTACAGGACGACAGAGATGTCTCTTCATCGAGATGCTTATGGTACATTAGGCGCGACTCAAGTCGCCCCATCACGCACGCCCTAAACGCCACTCGAGCCAAAACGCCAATGTCGCCGTCAACTCCCAACAGAGTCACAAGGCGCCACGATTGACCGCCACGTCTCTGACGTCGCCAAGCACGAAGAAGCCAACGAACTACGCACCCTCGTACGTCATCCCGATCATGGTCCCAAGGCTTGACCACGTGCCACGTAGCCGCTCCAAGCAGGTTTACAGCGACCGCTTCATCCCGTCGCGCGTCGCATCGCAGCTCGAAGAAGGCTACTGCGTCCTCTCCGAGCCACCGTCGAAGAAGCAGCACATGACGTACGCACCGACCTCAACGATGAATGTAGAGTTGATGAGGTCGACGACGTAGTCTCGACGCCGAGCCGACGACGCCGGTGCAGTCGTCGAAAAGCCGCGCAGCGTTCTCACTGGCGCTGCAAAGCGAGCTCCTCGGCTTGCCGTCGCCGCGCTCGCCAAGCACGATGGCCTTCAACTTCAACGTGGACAGCAACCCATGGGGTACATACAACATCTACATTGAAACAGCGAGCACTCAGTGTTGGTGCAGAGGCCGTCGGCAGCGGTGCATCGAGCCCCAACCTGCTGCGCTTCCAGTCCCCCCGCGTTCAAGAGACAAGCCCGACCGAGGCGATGGCCTTCGTGTCGCGCTTGGGGCGAGCCCACCTGAGGTACAAACATCCTCACAAAGGACAAGTTGACCAACATTTTAGCAGCGAAACTGCGTCGTCCAAAGAGCGCAAGATCCCCAAAGCGCCGTTCAAGATTCTGGATGCGCCGTCGCTTCAAGACGATTTCTACCTCAATCTTGTCGACTGGTCAGCCCTCAACATCCTCGCCGTCGGCCTCGGCGCGTCCGTGTACCTCTGGAGTGCGTGCACGAGCAAGGTTTGCTTATTTCGTCCTAATCACGATTTCTCCAATGGCTTATCAATCGATGGCATTAGGTCACCAAGCTGTGCGACCTCGGCACCGCCGACTCGGTGACGTCCGTTGCTTGGACACAGCGGGGTACGCAGCTGGCTGTCGGGACGCATTCGGGCCAAGTGCAGCTCTGGGATACGATCGAGTGCAAGCTTCTGCGCACACTCCAGTATACGCTCAACGACGTCTGTCGCATTTGCTAACGCAATGCGTAGGGGGCACGACGAACGTGTGGGGGCGCTGGCGTGGAACTCCCAGCTCCTTGCGTCGGGCAGCCGGTACTATCGACGATGCAATGCGAGTTGTAACCCCTAAGTGTAGGGACAAGACCATCTACCTGCGCGACATGCGCATGCCCATCGACTTTACGACCAAGCTCGTGGGCCACAAACAAGAAATCTGCGGCTTAAAGTGGTCGTTCGACGACCAACAGCTCGCGTCGGGTGGCAACGACAACAAGCTTATGATCTGGAACTGCCACGCGACCCACCCGGTGCTCAAGTTTGCCGACCATACGGCGGCCGTCAAAGCGATCGCGTGGTCGCCGCATCAGTCGGGTATGTCTACTCCAAACATTTCGATGCTCGTTTCTCATCTAGGGCTTTTGGCGTCCGGCGGTGGCACCGCGGACCGCTGCATTCGGTTCTGGAACACCCACCACGGCTCGCGCCTCCAGAGCCTCGACACGGGCAGCCAAGTGTGCAACCTCATGTGGTCCAAGAACAGCAACGAGGTCGTGAGCACGCACGGCTACTCGCTCAACCAGGTGATTGTGTGGAAGTACCCGACGATGACCAAAGTCGCGACACTGACGGGCCACACGTACCGCGTCCTGTACCTCGCCATGTCGCCCGACGGCCAAACCATCGTGACGGGCGCCGGCGACGAAACCCTTCGGTTCTGGAATGCCTTTCCGAATGCGGGCCCGCGCAAATCAGCGCCGTTCGCTTCGTCGCTTCACTTTCCCAGCGGCGGCGAGATTCGCTAGCCAGACCATGACTAACTTATGACACCAATACTTACCGATATCGTAACACGTATTATGCTGGTATTACTCTCTACTCGACACACTTGTCGATGTATGCCAAGCAGCCGCAAAGGTCAGAGAATGATACGGTAAGCCGTGGCCGTGGAGAGATAAAAAGCAAGTCTTGGATCGTCGTTGCTGGATCGACGTGCAGAGCAAACCAGACACGTCGCTGCATATTGTGCCGCAGAGTGTGGCGTGACACGGGCGAATCGCCGACGATCCCGTGAGCGCGTCCTCGCGCATCACCGTGTACAGCATTACTGTCTTGCGAGGCTGTACGCCGCTACATTATCGATGCTAGACGGACGGGAAATGTGTCGCCGTGTGGCCGTAGTGATACCGAAAATGTTTTCAGTGTCACAATATCCAGTTGAGATCCAATGTGAGTTTTTTCATAATTATGTGTGCTACGTTCACTTGCGACCACGGCCACCGCCACGGCCACCGCCACGGCCACCACCACGACCGCCGCCACGGCCACCGCCACGACCGCCACCACGACCGCCGCTGCTACGACCGCCGCCATCCTTCGAGTCCTTGACGCGCTTGGCGGCCTTGTACGGCTTCTTGCCGCTATCGCCCTCGCCTTCGCCCTCGTCGTCGTGGTTCTTGCCGTAGCGCGACCGCTTCCCGGAGCTCTTGCTTGTCTCTTCCTTGAGCTCGATCGTCGCTGCGCGCTGGGCCTCGCCAACGCGCTCCAGAAGCACGAGCACCGTCGACTCTTCGCACTTGAACGCGTCGAGCTTCTTTCCGAGGAGGTGTTCGATGCGCTGGTAGAGCTCCACGTCGTACTGGGTCACAACGGAGAGCGCGATACCGGCACGGCCGGCGCGGGCCGTACGACCGACGCGGTGGATGTAGTCCTTGCCGTTGGTCGGAATGTCATAGTTGACGACGACATCGACCGAGGGAATGTCCAACCCACGCGACGCGACGTCCGTGCACACGAGGATCGAGCGCTGCTTGGCCTTGAACTTGTTCAAGGCGCCGAGACGGTTGGGCTGGCTCATTTGGCCGTGGAGGCAGATCGCAGGAAACCCGAGCGACCGGAGCATGAGCGTGATCTTCTGCGTGCCGTTGCAGGTGGCGCAAAGATGAGGATGCTCTGGCCCGCGAATTCGTTGAGGACATAGGCAAGGTAGCAGTCCTTGTACTTGGCGGGCACGAAAAGGTACTTTTGGGCCAGCGTATCGGGCGTCGCAAACTTGTGGGTGATCTCGACCTTGACGGGGTTTTTGAGCGACGCGCGCTGGAGCTTGGCGACCTTGGACGTCATGGTCGCCGAGAAGAGGTACGTGCGGCGGTCGCTCGGCATGAGCTGCACGATTTGGTTGATCTCTTCCTCAAAGTCCATCGAGAGCATGCGATCGGCTTCATCGAGCACCAAGTACTTCATGGTCCGGAGCGAGAAGCCCTTGGTGTTTTCAAGATGGTCCACGAGACGACCGGGCGTCGCGATCACAATGTGCGGCTTCTTGGCGAGCGCGACCTGCTGGTTCATCATGTCGATGCCACCGACGACGCACGCACACTTGAGCCCGATCGACGCACCGAGCGCCTCGAACTGCTCGGAAATCTGGAACGCCAGCTCGCGCGTCGGCGCTAGCACAAGCGCAAAGAGGCGCTGCGGCGTCTGCAGCAGATCCTGCAGAATCGGAATCACGAAGGCACCGGTCTTGCCCGAGCCCGTCTCGGCGAGGCCGATGAGATCGTGGCCTGCGAGCGCCGGTGGCAGCGTCTGTTGCTGGATCTTGGACGGCGCCGTCCAGCCAAGGGCCGTGATGGACTCGACGATCGTCGGGTCGACGCCGAGCTCCAAGAAGCTCTTGGCCTCCAGCTCTTCGTCCGCGTCGATCACGACTGCATTCTCTTCGACCTTGGCGCTCATCCTTGTTGTGCAAAATGAATATGCCATTGGTTGATTGCGCGAATTTTAGCCAACCAAAATTTACCTCATTTTGGTTGGCCACCCAGGCAAAGGTGTAACTTGCGGTAACTGCTACATCTTGGAAAGGCGGCAAGAGAGTCCTTGCTTCAAGGCGCCGATCGACAGATGCGCATCATCAAATGCGTCGACGAGCATAGCGTGATGGTGCATGGAGCCGGACTTCCCATGCCGCGACCATGCCCTATGTACGTCATTGGTGGTGAAAATGAAATCAAGTTTTTGGACGATCAATAATGGAAGGGAATGCGATGAGCACTTGACAACGCGCTGTTGAGCAAACTAATTCTGGCAATGATTTACCGCTGTGCGTCGTGGCTGACGTGGTGTGATTGCCGGCCGAGAGCCCATCAACCAAAGCACTGGTCGTGTTGGTGACGGTCTTTGGTGAGTTCGCTCGTCCGGTCAAGGCGCTTAGCGCATGCTACTGCTGGCGGTAGGTCGGTCCTGCCTGCATTATGGTAAGAGTACGTGCAAAGGATCGGCGCCAACGTACTGCGACGCTCTTTCGGTGTAGTTTTCCACCAATCATGGGCCAGCATCCACTTCAATACGCCAAATTGGCAAAGTCAAACCATGCGCGAAGACTGGCCATCGCCCGAGGTCCCGTACCTGGCGCAGAACGACGTCTGTTGCGAGCTCACGGCGCCGACGACTGCTGACGACGTGCCGAGCGAAGCGCCTCGGCCGCCGTACCGCGTGCGCATTGCGCGCATCACAGACCCGGCGCACCCGGCGCACAACGAATTTGGCCTCTTCGCCGCCGAGCCGATTCCTGCCCACGCCTTCGTGCTCAACTACATTGGCCGCGTGCACCTCCAGAGCACGTACCCAGACTCGGACTACGCCGTGACGTACTATGGCGCCTTTGCGATTGACGCGACAGACGCGGGGAACGAAGCGCGCTTCATCAACGACTACCGCAACATTGGCCCGCGCCCCAACGTCGCCTTTGACACGTACAAGGAAGCAAGAAGCGATGGCGACGTCAGCAGGATACACGTCGGCGTCTATAGCCTCAACAAGCCGATCGCAGAAGGCGAAGAGATCTTGGGCAACTACGGCCGCGCGTACTGGCGCGCACGCGGAGTCAAGGGCTACCTCGGCCCGGACTGGGACGACGACTGGGACTAACGTACTCTTTCGCGATCGCTTGCATTTGTGTAAGAGCGCTTTGAATACAACAGCGCTGTTGCCGCTTATGCTGATGCTGACGCGAGCGTATGCATCGAAACTTCTTCGCCAGCTAAACAACGCTCGCCGTCCTCATGCGGAGCTATATGTAATCTAGTCGAGCACCGCGCTGTACCAGGCTTTGTGACGCAATGCTGACTGCTTGCGCGTACTGCTTCACCAAGCTTACACGCCTGTATTACATGCCGCGAACGACGTGCACACGCAGTTCGAGGATTTACTCGGTAATTCAAGAGACAGCGCAGACGCTGGAAGCCATGCGCTTCATCGATACCTCTGCATACAGTTGTGCCGTTTGCTAGAGCCCCAGCTTACTGTTCAACATCTTGTCGCTGGTTTACCGTAGTACAGTCGCTAGCAGCTCCCAGTGATGATCCGTGTTAAAATATAGGTCCGTCTAAAAAGGTCTCAGTCCATGTCGTGGTCCTCGGTCGCATCGTCGTCATCTTCAACGGGCTCGATCGCGTTAATGGTAGCAATCATATCGTTCACTTCATCCAGCTGGACGTCCAAGTGAAAGTCGCTGCCCATGTTTTCTTGAGCTTCGAGAGCATCTAATTTACGGGGTCAGTCGTCGTCTCTATGTTGGGAAATCCTACCGCCGAGCACCGCTCGAGGAACTCGAGCGCAGTGTCATAGTCTTCGAGCGCCTTGTAGCACGAGCCAACGAGGAACCACACCTCGGCGTTCTCGTCGTCTTCCTGCATGACGCCTTCGAGGACGTACGCCGCCTGTTCAAACTTTTCGACTTCAATCAGAAGCTTGCCAGTGAACGTGCGAAACTCGAGCGATGGCATCGTGTTCTCATCTAATCCATTTGAGGCGTGGGAATGACGTAGTGTGAGGAGGAGGCAACGGTACCGCAGGCGCCGAGGCGCTTGTAGGTTTCGTCGAGGAAGACACAGGCTTCGTCCTTGCGCTGCTGCGTGAGCCGCAAGTTGGCCAGCGCCTGCGTCGGCTCGGGCAGACCCATGTCATACTTCATGGCTTCCTGGAGGTACATCTCGCACTTGGCTTCGGCGTCGTCGGCGTCACTAGATGTTGCGCCGTGTCAGCGTTCGACTTGAGTCGCAAGTGGCGTACCAGAGGTCCGACATGTAGAGCTCGCCCAAACTGCAGTAGGCGTCGCACACTTGCTTGCGCAATAACTTAGATTCGTCCGTCTACGCGGCCTGTCAATACGACACAAGTGATGACGACGACGACGTACGGTCTCGATGCCAGGCAGCGCCGGCATGAGCTCCTTCATGATGGCAATACCCTGCAGCGTGTAGCGTTCCGACTCTTCGCCGACGAGGAGCTGAGCTGCGTAGAGGTACTTGCCCGGGTTGTTCTTGGGCGCCAGCTCAATCGAGCGGCCAAACGCCTGCAGCGCAGTCTCCGGGTCGTCGATCTCGGTCGCTAGCTCGCCAATGGCATCGAGGATCTCCGAGTTGGTGGGCTCGAGCGCCGCGGCCTTTTGGAAGAACTTGATCGCGAGCTCCGGCTGGCACTGATCCACGAGCTCCTCGGCCTTGGCCAGGAGCGCTGCCGCGTTTGCCTTGCCGCCCTTCGCCATTCAATCGCTCCTTTTTACGACTTGGTCAAAGACCGAGGTCTGGAGGGAAAATCAACCAATCACAGGACACTATCCACGAGCCAATCAACAGTCTGCCAATGGCCTGTCCGACAAGAGAGCGTCGCCACGGCCATTGGCCAAAAGTCGGCGAAGAGAGCAGGCCAATCCGCAGATACCCTGCATATAGTGTCATAACGTAAATCGTGTGACTACGAGGGCGATCCTGCCCGACGCCTTGGATGTAGTAGTAGTACGGTGCCCACATCTCTCTCGACAAGAATGCAACGATGGCGGTACATGTATTCTGCTCGTCGTCTCCTCTCTTGAATAGTAGCGTTAGGATATCCAAGTGTGCAAGTGACATCGCACTCGCCAGCGTTTAATGCTATACATAGATTATTATAGACACCTCGATATAGTGTCATTGGTATCATCCGAAGGAATCACGTCTTTACTGCTAGCAGCAGTGCATGCACGCATGGACTTCGAAAGCGCACAAACAAAGACCTTGTGACAGCGACCGTAAAGAGCTAGCTAAAGTGTCGCTGTGTTCGGCGCCCGCACGGGTGAAATGCGATCCGGAAGCACACTATTTGCGGTTTCTGTTTGTGGAAGATCGCAATTCGTCGAAAGGATACCAGTACAAGTGTACTGCTCCGACGCCAATATGGCCGCAGCTATGCTCGTCGGCGCAGTGGCGTGGGCGACGTTCGCCAACAGCATTGGCAATGGCTTTGCGTGGGACGACCGCGGTGCGATCCTGACCAACGCCGACGTGCACAGCGACGTGACGCCGCTCTCGAACCTGCTGTGGCACGACTTTTGGGGCGGCGACATGCACTCGCCCATTAGCCACAAGAGCTTTCGCCCGCTCACGGTGCTCAGCTTTCGCTGCAACTATGCCATCAGCGGTCTAACTCCATGGAGCTTCCATGCGACCAATGTCGCGCTCCACGCGATCGCATCGATGCTCGTCGTCGTCGTCGGCCAGCGCCTGCAGCGGTCGTCACGCGTGCCGGTCCTCGGCGGCCTCCTCTTTGCCGTGCACCCGATCCACTGCGACTCGGTGGCCAGCATCGTTGGCCGCGCAGACATCCTCGCCACCGTTTTCTCGCTCGCAGCGATCCTGGCCTATGTCCCGCGCGCGGCCAAGGCCACGCCGACACCGCGCCACGTGGCCAGCGCAATGTTCTGGACACTCTGCGGTACGTGCATCTTGTCCAACTCGAATCCAGTATTACAACGAGGCGAAATAGCTACTCTGTGCAAGGAAAATGGTGCAACCACTTTTGGTATTCTGCTCGTCCTCGAATGCGCGCGGGCCCATGAGGCGTCGCCGAGACGACTCGCCGCACTGACTGGGACGCTCGTGCTGCTCGTATGTGTCCGCGTGGCCCTCAACGGCCGCCACACCCTCTACGTCTGGAGCAAGTACGAAAACGAGTTTGCAACCATGCAATGGGGCGTCTCCAAATGGCTCACCATCGCGCATCTGCACGGCTGGTACCTCTTCAAGCTGCTATGGCCTCAGCACCTGTGCTACGACTACGGCTACCAGACGCTGCCAGTCCTGGATTCGATCCTCGATGCCCGCAACGGTCTCACGCTCGCCGCCTACGCTGCGCTCGCCTGCGTGCTCGTCTGCGCGATTCGGTCGCCCTGGCCATCGCCGCTGCGGGCGTACGTCGCCCTTGGCGTCTGCCCGTTCGTACCCGCCGCCAACGTTCTCTTTCCCGTTGGCACGGTGCTGGCCGAGCGGCTCTTGTACTTTCCCAGCGTCGGCTTTTGCCTCGTGCTTGGGCTTATCCTCGATGCGGCGTACACCTCGCTTCGCACACGTTTCTGGCTGCGCTGGCTCTTGGTGAGCGCCGTTGGGCGCTGCTAAGCACGGGCGTTGCCCGCGCCGTGAGTCGCAACCGCGATTGGCACAGCGAGCACTCGCTCTTCGCGTCGGCGCTCACTGTGTCGCCGAGCAGCGTCAAAGTACTCACCAACGTCGCCAAAGAGCTCTTGGCGAGTGACCCGCCCCGCGCCGCCATGTACCTCGAGCGCGCCGTCATGTTGCTGCCGACGTACTCGCTCGCGCACCTCAACCTCGCGGCCGCGTACGGCAAGTACGACGCGGCATTCGGGAAGCCGCTGCACTCGATGCACCATTTGATCCAGAGTTGCGAGCTGGACCGGTCGTCGCTGGTACTACCAGCGATCCCATTATAGACTAGAATCGACGCTGGATTGTTCTAGGCGTACGCATCGCTGGGTCTGCGTCTGGTCGAGTTTGTGGCTCGGCACGGCGACGCGATTCCAGCTGCGCGACGACGCAACATTCTCGAAAAAGCAGAATCGTTTGTCTGGGATGCGATTGCGGTGACCCCGCTCGTGCCATCGGCGTACTATACGTTGGGCCTCGCCGCCTACTACCGCGACGCCTACGACGAGGCTCTTCAGTACGTTGCAACCGGTCCGATCTTTTGGTCGTGACACATGCAGGTGGTTTGAACGGACGCTCCGCGCCAACGACGAGATCGTGCAGCGTGGGTATGACTTGCAAGATCGCATGCGACTCTGCGAGCTCTACATCATGTATGGCCTCGCCCACGAACGCGCCTCGCCCTTGCCAGCCACGCGTTCGTTTTACATATCCTTTTTGACGCGAAAAGGCGCTGCCATTGTGAGGTTTGAAGTGGCCTTGACGTTCGAGCTACAGCGCCGCGATCGCGAGCGTGCCAGAGACGTGCTATGAAGTCTATAACAACGCTGCCATGTTTCTCCACGGAGCCGGCGAGTCGTCGGCCGCCCTTCCGCTACTGCAAAGCGCCTTGGCGCAGGCGCCGCATGCACCAGTGCTACACGCCAACTACCGCACCGTGGCCCAGAGCCAACGCGTCGCGGCCCCGTCGCTTTCCATCGAGTTCGTAGGTCGCCGCGACCAGTCTTTTTTAACGTGAGTAGCGAGTTCTGAGTTGGCGGCGATTCAGTAATAACGTCGTGCCACGCATGGCTTGCAGTAGTAGCCGCGGTAGCTTGCTGCACGCGCCTGGTTACTGGTTCCGAGCGACCAAGAGGTTGTCGGTCCGCCACCATGACAGTCTTTAACCGCTTGAAAAAGCCGCAAGATGAAAGCTTCGGGAACACAAGGACAGATAGGTACTGGTACATTCATAAATACAATCGGGACGGTGAGACTAGAGCTCTAAATGAAACACTTCCTCGTCGTCGTCGTCGTCATAGTTCTTGTCGAGAGGGTTGTAGCACTCGGCCTCGAACAACGCGGCTTCGCGGGCGTAAATGTCATTGAGCTGCAAGCTATGGCGCCGGCCAAAGTCGATCGCGATCGGCTGGCTCAGCGGCAAGCTGCTGATGGTAGGCGTCGACGGCGACCCCTTCATCGTGCGGTGCACGAGACGCTTGAAGCTCTCGTCAAACTGGTGCATCGAGCCGTGGCTTGACACATACGAGTTGCCATCGTCCAGCGCCATCATTAAGGAAAGATCGATGTGGTCGTGAGCCGCCAAAATGCAAAGTGACCGTCAGCACCAACTTGCACCGGTCCTGTGACGTCGAATTTGCACCCATGCGATTGGATCGCACCAGGTGGATGGCCCAAAAACGCGATGCCATTGGCTGCTTTCGAGCCAATGGCATCGCGTCGTTGGCTGCGATGCAGCCGTGCTAGCCAGGCCCGTCGCGTGACGTACGCGTGCTTGCGATTGGCGCGCGTCTTTGGCAAAGCAACTTCAACCCCGCAGCGTTGACGAGGTTCTTATTGAGAGCGAGTACTATAGATGCGACCACCCGTCCCAAGAAAACGTACCAGGTAGCCGACGGCCAGAACTATATCCGACGGCGCAACGGGACGAATATCTGATGGCCCAGCTTGATGGCCACGGTAACCGATCCGCCGAGCGGACGGGCGAGGCTGCGGTGTGTGCAAGCGTGGGACGGGAGCGATGTGGCAAGGGCCCGGCGAGATTCAAAGATCTGCGGAGCTTGCCGCGACGTATGGAGGCGCTCTTGCTACGCGCGCTTCGAAGGGCAGTGAAGCCGTTTGACAATTGCCGCTTGTCGTCGGGTACTGTAGATGCGGCGGGACGCGGCGGATGACTGGCCAGAGACAGACGCCGCTCGTTCGGTACGTTGGCGGCACCCTGGCGTCACTCGCACCCAGTCCGCTGAAAAAATCTGGTCTGGCTCAGTGGCTCTGGCTGGTGGAGGAGCCCGTTGTCCATTGCCGAGGCTGCTTCCTCCTCCAGTAGCTACAACTCGAATACGTCTGACAGCATGTACCAGTTGTACTGCTTGGTTTGGATGCGACGCTTGTTTTCTGCGGGCTACTGTTTTTAATATACTGCTACGAGGCTACCTCGCACCTGAAGTTGGGCGGTGCTGATTTTCCGTGTCACCGGACGCACCGAGTGGAACCAGCTGGTCGCCAACGGCGACGGAAAAATGCACCGCAGCTCGCTCCTCGACGCGCTCTCGCCGGACCTCAAGGCTCGCGTCGAAGCGTCGCTCGGACGACCCATCTCCGAGCCAGCGCCTTCGCCGCGGGCGGTCCGCCCCTGCGCCACGGCGCCGCCAGTGGCGCTCTTGCGTCCGGACGAAATCGCCGCCATCACTGCGTCGCCGGGCTACGTTGTGCGCCACGGGCTGCTAGGCCCAAACGACGCCGCCGCCGTGCATGCTGCCTGTAGCGAGCTCCGCGCCTTGAACCCGCTGCGGCCCGCCCAAGTCGGCCTCGGCGACGTCACGACGCACGTTGCCAGCGCACGTGGCGACCAGCTGCTGTGGCTGCCTCAGGACGAATCTGCGCTGCCGCCACCGCTCCAGCGCCTTCTCCAGCACATTGAGAAGCTTGTGTATGGTACGTCCGGACCAAATAGTCCCTACAGGCGTGTCATGGTCTTGGCAGGACTCGTCAAGGCATCGCCGGGCCTTGGTATCCGCAACATGCGATCGACGCAATTTGCGATCTTTGTATCCTTTTTACCGTCTTTTTGCCGTCTTTTTACATCTCATTCGAAGCGCGTCTCGCTTGGGCCTTGACCGAACGACTAGCCTGGGAACGGCGCACGCTTCGTGCCGCATGTCGATACACCAACACCGACGACGACCAAGCCAAGTCGTCGGCTCACGTGTCTCTACTACCTCAACCCACATTGGGTGCCTGACCACGGCGGCGCCCTGCGCCTGCATCTCGCTAACAACGTAGTGGACATTGCGCCAACGTTGGATACGCTCGTGCTCTTTCGCAGCGCCGACGTGCGCCACGAGGTGCGCCCGGCGTTCGCCGACCGCTTGGCGTTGACGATCTGGTACTACGGTGACGCGCCGGCTCCGTCTCCGTCGCATGCCACCGCCTCGATGCCACCGCCGCTCCCGAGCTCCGACAGGAACGACGACGACGACGCGACGATCTTTGTATCGATTCCGAGCTTCCGCGATTCCGAGTGCGCGCCGACGTTGCGCGCCTTGCTCTCGACCGCCAAGGTGCCACGTCGGGTGCATGTCGGCGTCTGCATGCAAGCCACGCCGGACGACGACGTTCAGTTTCTGCACCCGCCGCCGCCAAACGTTCGCGTGCACTTTATGGACGCCGCCGACGCGACCGGCCCGTGCTTGGCACGCTATTGTACGCAGCAACTCTACAACGGCGAGACGTACTACCTCCAGATCGACAGCCACATGCGGTATGCGATCGTCTTTGTCAAAAAAATCGTCGTTTAAAAGGGAAAAAATCCTTCTGTTAGGTTTCGCCGCCACTGGGATGCCTACTTGATCGAGCAGCTCGCGTCGTGTCCGTCGACCAAGCCCATTTTAACCACATACCCTCTCGGCTACGACCGCCCCGACGTGGTACCGCGGCGCCATTCCAGAAGAAAAGCATGGTCCAGCGCATCTACATGGTGGTAGGTGCCCGCTGATGTTCGCCCGACGCTGCTCTGTGCGCTGCCGGGCATGGACGACACGGGGCTTCTGCGGCAATGCGGCAAGGTGCTCAAATTGCCCACGCCAGCGTACGTACTCGTCGATCGAGAAGTCTCAAAGCAGACGATGAGAGTAGACCCCTACCCTCTCGCTTTTGGGCGGCGGGGTTTGCGTTTAGCCGTGGCAGCGTCGTGCACGAGGTATGTTGGCTGAACGGGAGGACGATCGGTTCCTAGCATGAGTACTTGCTGCTTCTAGGTGCCGTACGACCCGCATCTTCATTTTGTGTTTTTCGGCGAAGAGCTCAGCATGGCCGCACGCCTCTTCACGTCGGGTTATGACTTTTTTGCGCCGAGCCAAGCGGTCGTGTACCACCTGTGGTCCCGCGCCCACCGCCCGTCGTTCCGTGACCAGTCGCCGCACCCGACCGACGAGAATGCAGCGAGCTACGTGCGCGCGCTCGTGCGAGGTGACATCTTAGACGCCAAGGCTACCGAGGTGTACAAAGGACTCGGCCACGTCCGGCCGCTGAGCGCCTACCACGCTCTGCTCAACGTGTCATTTGCAGAGAATGAGGTCGATTGGACAACTCTCTGGGGCGGCCGCGACCCGATCGAGTTTGCCTTGGACGCTGCCTTGACGCAGTAGCTGGCATCAATCGACAGTCATGCCATGTCCGTGTTGTGATTGATGCAGGGACAAATACATCATTTTGCGATTTAACAACCATACATGCCCGTCGCTGCCAGTTGCGAGAGCAATCCGGATCGCCAACAACACGAGAATGAACACCACATACAGTAATATCAATGGTCAATGCCGTCTGGGAAGCTCGAAACCTAGCCCTAACCAGCTAACCCTATCCCGCATTCGACAGCGGCGACGATACGTCAGCGTGGAAACGACAAGGAGGACTAGACTCGAACGGCCTGGAGCGCGTTTTGGACTTGGTAAATGGTGGGACGCTCATTCGGGTCGTGGGACGTGCAGAGGGTGGCGAGATGCTTGAGCCAGTCGGGGCAGCTCGGTGTGAACGCCGTGGGACACACGCTGCCGTTCATGACGGCGCACATGAGCGCGACGTCCGACATGCGCGCCATGTGCTGGAACGGAATCGCGTGCGAGTCGAGCTCCGTGAGGACCATGCCTAGTTCAAAGCGGCACTTGTCAAAAAGATGGAAAAGATGGAAAAAGGACCGAGGGAATAAATGTCGGCGGCCACCGAGTAGTCGCGGCCGTGCAGCACCTCGGGCGCCATCCAGCGGTACGTGCCGACGCCCATGGTCATGGACGCGTCGTCGGCGTCCCGAGCGACGCCAAAGTCGACGAGCTTGGCGCCCTTGATACGGTCAAGGAGGATGTTGCGCGACTTCAAATCCCGGTGGATGACGTGCAGCGAGTGCAAATACGCGAGGCCGTCGACCACGTGCCGTAAGATACCCACTTTAATCGACCACGGCAGTGTCGCGGGCGACGTTGTCGCGAGGCGCGTCCGCAGATCGCCGTCGTCCATGAGCTCCATGACACCTTTGATGTCCGACGGAGTGGTCCACACAACGCCGACAAATTCGACAATGTAGGGCGAGTGGAAACTAGACAAAGAGTGTCAACGTATAGATACATAGATGGATACATAGATATATGGATAGATACATGGATAGGTAGAGTACCTGGAGAGGAGCTCGAGCTCCTTGATGAACGCCGCAATGTCGCGGGCTGTCTGACGATGGGCCAGAAGCGTCTTGACCGCGACAGGTAGCCCAAAACACGTCGCGCGCCACACCTGCGCAAAGGCGCCAAAACCAAGGGTCTCGTGCAAGACGAGGGCACCCGGGTCGATGCGGTACTTGTAGAGGGCTTGCAGGTCGAGCGTCTCGCGCGGACTCAGCGAGCTCGTTGCTGCGTACGTTGACGGCCCCTGCGGTGTACCCACGTTGGGTGTGTCGAGCTTGGTCGACAAAGGACGACGTTTTCGGCGACGACAGAGACAGTAGATACCGACGACGACCGCGACAAGAGCGAGTGTGCCACCGACGCTACCGAGAATGAGCGGGACCTCTATGCATAAGCAATCGTCACTAGACAGGAAAAGGGGGTTGGCGCAACGAACGATTGGTCTCGGATGACCCAAGAGTTGACGGGGTCGGTGTCGGTGTCGTCGGAACCGATGTCGTCGGTGCGTCGGTTCGTGTCGGCACTGTCGTCGGCTTTGGGAGCGCACGGAGGCTCTGCAGTCGGAACGCGACTGCCGACTTCTTCCACTTGTCGGGCACGTCAAAGTCGGTTTTCCACGTTTCCGAGTTGCCAAGCCCGTCCGAGATCGTGAGCATGTAGCCCGGCGAGAGTCGCACGGACTCAAAATACCCTTCGACCTTCCAGGATGTCGAGAAGAGGTTGATGGGCCGGGACTGGCCCGAAAAGTTAAGGTCGGTGTACACCGCGCCGACCTCTTGGGCCTTCTTGTTGATCGTTGAAAGCTCGTGTGAGACTTCGCGCACGATGAACGACCGAATGCGCCCGCTCCAGATTGGACCGAGGCTGCGTTGGGTCTCGTTCCAGACCATGTAGTTGCCGGTGAACCGTGTGTACGCGTAGCCGACGAACTCGTAGCCAGGGCTGACTTCGACGCCAGTGATCATAGGCGTGTTCATGAGCGCCTTGTCAGCGAGCCAATCGTTCGGCAAAATCGGGAGCAAAAAATCGAGCGTTAGACCCAGTCGCTTGCCGCCAGGGCCAAGCAGCGTTGCGACCTCGGGGTCGTGTGCAACACCAGTCACCGACGCGGTCCACAGGAGAAGAAGCCCGAGACTAAACGCCATCGAGTACGGCGACATGTGCCGTGAAGAGTCTTTTTGGATGCGCTTCAAAAAGAAAAATGAGCGCGAGGCAATGAAGCTGCATCTGGTTTCACTGTCCTTACCGACGCGATCCCACTCCCGCCGCGCAACGCTGCTGCCTGTCGCGTCCACCACTGCGTCCACCGCAGGTTGCCCACGTTGGTTTCATGTCGTTTCCCAGCGCACACCATGCGGTCTACGTCGTCTCGATAGTAAACGAACGAGCCTGTCATGCATGCTCCATGGCAACACCCGCTTTTAATTGGTTGAAACCGCTTCGATTTTTCTTCTACATTTTATACAGCCAATCAAATCCACGACATTTATGGCCTCCAGCGTTGCGGTCCCCAAAGCGACAAAGGGTTACATAGGAAGCGAGCTCGTAATGGCCATACCAGTGTGCGCTCAGCCTTGTCGATGCTTGGCGAGGCATCCTCGCCACCGCAATTCCCACGAACTCGTAGACGACGCATATGTATCGGAGAACGTTCCGCGATAAGCTAGTTGGCCGTTAGATGTGGAGCCAATCAGCGACAAGGTCGTTGGTGCAACGGGACGATGCCACGTAGGTTCGAATTCTCGCCGATATTCTATTTCCAGCTCGCAACGAATCCAAGCTCATTTTGAGACTGGCGAGCTCGGTCCACACCCATCAACGATGAACCCACCTATCGACAGCAGCAACCGTGGAGAGACCGACGGCGCACCGGCGTCGACTGTAGCGGCCACCCTCTCCAAGAAGGCCAAAAAGAAGCGCCGTGGCACGGCCAAGACGGACGAGCGCCTCGAAGCCTTCCACTCGCTGCACGCCAACATGCAAGCCAACCTTGCGACGGTGCGTTCCAGCCTCCTGCGGTCGTGCAGCCGCGCGAATCGACTGGACTTGGTGCTCGTCATGGACTGCACCAACTCGATGGGCCTTTGGATTGACGTGGCGAAGCGCGAGCTCACCAAGATCATTGCAACGATCCAAACGGATCACCCGCAGTCGACTGTGCGTGTGGGCTTTGTGGTGTACCGGGACTTTTGCGACGGCAACAAGCGGCTCGAGATCCAGCCGCTTACGCCCGAGATCGCGCACGTCGAGGCCTTCATTGCGTCGTTGGAAGCGACTGGTGGCGGCGACGGACCCGAAGACATTCCGGGTGGTCTCGAGGCGGCGCTGCACCTCGACCGGCAGGCTGACGCCAAGTGCCTCGTGCTGGTCGCCGACGCGCCGTGTCATGGCGAGCTCTACAACGACCTCGGCGACGACCACCGGTATGCTGCCGAGATCCTCGAGAGTCCGTGCATTCAAGGCCAGATGCGCGAGCTCGCGACGCGCGGCATCGACTTTGCCTTTATCGACATTGTGCCGAAATGGACGGCCACGATGCTCGCGCTGCTAGAACAAGCGTACGAGAGCGTGCTGCCGGTGCACGGCAACCCAGGTCGGTTCTCGATCGTGCCATTGGACAACATGGGCGACGAGATCAAATTTGCCCCCGTCGTGTCGCACCACAGCAGTGCCGTGCTATTGGCGAGCCAATGCGTGGGCGTCTTTTCGCCGGCGCCCTCGACTCCGATGCCCCCGGCGCCCCCGCCGTTGCCCCCGACACCGCGACCTCTGACACCCGAATGGGCGTCGCCGATGACGATCTTGCCTCTCGACTGGGATGGTATCGGCATGCTCGACGAAGTACCAGCCGTGCGCCACACGTTGCGCTTGGGACCTGGGCCCGTGGACTGGTCGGCGCCGGACCTCCGCCACGCCACCCAGCCTACAA
>NW_012156450.1:236948-239031 GCF_000151545.1 Saprolegnia parasitica CBS 223.65
ACGCGTTGCGGGCGCTACCGTCGACGACGGTGCGCGAGGGATCGTCCTTTCGAAACCCATTGGTGCGTCTGGCCGCGTAGCGTTTCGTCGTTTGGCCATGCATGTCCTTTTGTATACGTACATACCTGACACGGTTTGCGCTTGTTCAAGTATAATGGTTTCGTCCAGCAATTGCACCCTTGGTGGTGATCGCGAGGAATACAACTTTGAGGCCTTGGGGTGCATCGCGGAGGGGCAGTTGCTCTCGAGCTGGGCCACACTCCGATGGCCACTTCAACGACATCCAGTAGACGAGACAGGCGGTTACCAGTCGGTTACGTGACTGCTCCGCTGCGTTCGATGACGATGGTGAGACTTTGATAATGGGACTCTCCGGGTGCCCGAACGGCCACTGTTGCAGCAGCAGGGCGCACGTCGCTCGGACGAACGAACGACCGTGGCACCGCGTGTCCTCTCCCGGTGTAACCCGTCAACCCGTGACCGCATTGAGGAGAGGATTGGCGTGTCATCCACACCGTTGCTCAACATCGTGTTGAGGGCCGTGGACGTTCTCTTGATTCGCTGAAGAATGAGACGAGTTCTTGTACAACCGCGTCGGTCGACTGCACTCGGTTTAAGCTCGTGACCGGCAATGCACGAATGGCTTTGACGGCCGTTACCGGTATGTTGGTCGCCGTTGCGACCGGTTCAAATTGGAATGCTTCATCTTTTGCCAAAAGCCGTGATCCTCGGACGCCTTGGGTCGTCGGGCCGAGGGAATCTGCGCCACCGCGTGCGATGGAGTGTCTTGCCGATGCTCGTCAGTCTTACCATGCTGCTCAACCTAATTGCGATGGTATGCTTCTCTGTCTATGCACTTGCATGGACTTGTTTGGGACGGCGTACGTAGCCCATGAAGGCGTACATCTCGGAAGCCTTTCCGTGGACGTCCGTGACGCCCTTTGCATCGTATGGGTCGTTCCGCAGCTTTAATGCGACAACGCTCCTCAACTTGCAAGCAAGGTACAACTCCGCAACGCTTCCCGCCGGCGCCGTCAACTTTGCCGACGCCAATGAAGGTGCCCAAGTGCTGCGCCAGCTCCTTCGACTCGGCCCATCCATTCCAGAAGCCCGCTGCATCTCGGACTTTCTCGTTGGAAAGCCTGGTAGTATCTACTATGGCAGCTCGATCCGGGACTTGCTCTGTGCGTTTGCTGCTGCGAATGACACGACCATAAACTCCGAGCGCTGGCATCATCGAGGGTCGTGCATGATGACGTCAGCGCCAGGGCTTGTCCTCGGCTACCATTGCATTTGGCTCACGGCCGGCGATGCCATCGCGCGGTCAAGTCGAGACAATGAAGTCTATACGCTGACCTTTGTCATGGCGACGGCGCCGTACCCCGTGCTGAACTGGACCAAGTTTGTGTACCGCGTCTGCACCACAGTAGGCATCGTGCTACTGCTTTGGCGCCGCTACTACAAGCACTGCATCGCGCTTCGCCGTCAATTGGCGCGTCTTGGGCACGCCCACGAGCTCCGCGCTGGCGCGTACTCGTATGCGATTTCGATTGGGGACCCGACGGCTGTCGTTCTCTCCAACCCGTGGGTTGCGCTCGCCTTCTTTGTCGACGTCTGGGCGAGCTTTGATACGCTCTCGTTCGCTGTGCTCCGCGGCTCCCAGAACGACGATCTTCTCGAGCTCTTTGTCGCGTTCCTGTACCTGTCCCGCGCGGTACTCGAACTCGCAGCGCCTTTGACTCACTCGCCACGTAGGTCTGGCTCGCCTACTTTGGTTTGTCCGTCATGTCGGCGATTCTCAAGCGCTATCGACAAGAGCACGTCTTTTGTGAGGTGGATCCGACCATGGTCGCACTCGCCGTCACGATCTATGGACCACTGCTCACGTACTTTATGGGCAACTCGGCCTGGCTGCTGCAAGTCTACTGGTACCTTGAGGAGTGCATGGTACCCACGTCAGCGCGCGGCCATGAGCTCGTCGTGCTGCTTCCGTGTGTAATTTATACGCTGAGTTTGACGCTGGCACCGCTGCTGTACGGCCTCGTCAAGGCCATGACAGGTAGACTTTCACTGGAATGATAGT
>NW_012156451.1:0-9731 GCF_000151545.1 Saprolegnia parasitica CBS 223.65
TGGATATACCGTCGCCCACATCGACGCTGGACATGACTGGCAACTACGACTCGGACGACGAGTCGGACGCCAACGACGACACGGAAGAGGACGTCGAAGAGGACGCCGCCTGCGGCCACGAGATCGACGAGATCGCGGACGATGCAATCGCGCTCGTCCAGGACATGGTCGATCTGGCATATGAAGCGCATCTTGTGGCCGACAGCGCGACGGCCGAGTACCTCGAAGACACGACGCTGCAGCTCGAGGCGCTCAAGACGTCGATCGACGAGCAGTTCGAGCTCGCGGCCACGTCCCTCGGCCTCTTCGCCGACTACATTTTGGCGCTGGACGCCGTCGTGCCAATGCACTCGACGCTCGCGATCGAGCTTCTCGAACTCAAGTTGGAGGCGCTGGAAGCTCGCGTCGCCGCTGCTGCGATCGTCAACGACTGGCACGCGCTCCTGCAACCCGTCTTTGCGCTCCTCACTAAGACGCTGGACGCGGGCTTGGACAAAGACTTGCTGGTCGAGCTCCTCGACGGTCTCGAGGCGCTCTCGAGCCGCGTCGCCGAGGGCCCAAGCAACGTCGCCTCGAGCCTCGACTGCGAGCGCAAGACGCTGGAGATCGCTCCGGCACTTTGAGGCCGACCTCACGACGCACGACCTCATCACATTGCTCAAGGTCGACCTCGCGATCGACGCGCTCGCCAGCGACGCCTCGGATCTCTGCCACTAAGCTCCTGGTTCCTATTTAAACAAATTCGCTTATATTGAGATTGGTACGACAGTCTGTCTTTAACCATGTAGGAAGCTACGGTACTTGTCCGTAGTTGTGTGGTCCGATCGATGGCCTTGGGGAGGCGTGGGTATGTGGAAGCATCAAAACGTCGTTATTAGCAACGGATTGGACTACCGATTCGAGCTGGCGACGTCAAGTCCCAATGCTTTCGCCTCCTTTCTAGCCGTGCAATCATCACAAGGCGCTGCAGTGCTGCTGCTTGCTCGCGCTCGTCGATAGGTGCTTGTGCAAAGGCGGCGACATGAGCCATCGTGGATTGAGCATCCACAAGCTGGCGCAAGAGCTCGTTGTGCTGCGCCAAAAGATCATTCTTTCGCTGCCGCTGCGCCAGCATGGCGGCCGGATAGTCAATGGCCTTGCGCTTCTTGGTGGCCGTCGTGTTGCTGCTGACACGGCTAGAGGCTTCCATGGGCGTCTCCTCCATGGGCGTCTCCTCCACGGGCGTTGGAGTCGCTTCACTGGTCCGGCTCGGCTCTTGCACCGGTGCGGACGTCGGCGGCGCGTTCTCAGGCGCACGTTCTGTCACGAGCTTCTCAATGGGCGTTGAAGCATCCGCGACAGGAAGCCGGGGGTGCCCTGTCAGCAAGGCTTTGTATGACAATGGTGCTTCGTCACGAAGGTACTGCCACACTTCAAGGTGCTTGAACACGCGGCCGCTGTCCTGCACGTACTTGGTGCAGGCCATCGCCATGGCGTCTTCTTCGTCGACGCTGGTTGTCACCACGGCCTCGTGGATCTTCGCAAAGCGGCGCATGTTGTCAGCGACGCTGTGCCAGTGCTGCTCGACGCCGCTGGGCGAGCGCATGTCGGCGGTGCGGGTTTGCTTTCCAAGAGCCACAAAGTGGCGGTACACGTCCATCCAGAAGAGCTTGAGATTGTCGTCACTCTGACTGCGGGCGGCGGCCACGATCGCGCGGGCGAGACGCAGGTCTTCGGCGGTTGAGTACTTGGTTCCGCGGGCCATCGATCGAATTCTGGTCCACGGCAGAGTCCACCATGCAATCGTGGACGTGATTGGCCAATATGCAGACCAAACAGCCGTTTTGATTGGCGGTTATGGTGCAAATGTACATTGCAGTCTTCAACCCCGTCTTCAACCCAACCATGAACCCCTACGCAGAATGACAAGCCAGTCCATTCTACATCCAAACGAGCCCCGCTGTGGTTGGACGGTGTGGCAATAGTGGAAAGGAGCTCACGGGTGCGCGGACAGTCGAGTCACTTGACGAAACTCTGAGCATGACATCACATTTTGGATCTCGATCTCGCACTCAGCCCTACCAAGAGCCGCAAGCAAGACGACGAACCAGCGCATGCTATGTACAACAAGGGCATATAATGCTACAGCTCCTCGGCTTTGTCCATCGCGGGACGAGCAGGATATCATCATACTGGTCTATTGTAATGGCGCGTAGTACACTACAATGTTGATGCGATTACACTGCCACGCTGTCCAAATCCCGTCCGTGCTTTTGTAGACGCCCCATGATGACGCGCCGCTGCAACGCAAAGAATGCGTCTCGCTCGTCGGATGGCGCGTCCGCAAACAGTGCCGTCGCGGCTTCGTCGGCTAGCGTCTTTTGCACGCCCGCAACTTGGCGAAGCAGTTGGTTGTGCGCCTTGAGCAGCTCATTTCGGCGCTTCAAAACGTCGAGTTTCGACGTTTGACAGTCGGCTCTTGCGACTTTGGGCTTCTTCATCGGCTGCGTGGAGGCTGCAACCTTGAGCTTGAGCCGGCGTTTTTGGGGCACAAGTGGTAGCATGCACTGTTGCAGCGAATGCATGAGTCCCTGGACCCCTGGTGCAATTGCGCAGATGCGCGGCACGACGTCACGGATCCGCTCCGCCGACTCCTGCAACCAGCGCCAGACCTCAAGGTACTCAAAATCCCTGCGGCCGCTCGAATCGGACTTGAAGCGCGCAAGGGCTGCGTTGATCGCGTCCTGCTTCTCGCTGGCGTCGCCATTGGACTGCACCGGTGTGTAGCACTCGGTGAAGCGGCGAAGGTCGGGTTGGATCGCCCGCCAGCGGTCTGGGTACTCGCTCAACCATATCTGCCGGACATCGCGGGGTAGCCATCCAGAAAAGATGGAATCGTTGTGCACACAACGCCAAAAGTCGGCGTCGTTGGTGACGCCAGCGCCCAAGTCTGGGTCGAGCGTCGTTCTCACGATGGCTTTGACCACGCGCACGTCCTGCTTGTGTTGCCAGAACCGGTCGCGTTCCATCGTTCGAGGAAAACGTGGTTGAGTGAATGTGATTGGCCAAATCCATGGCCGCACCAACGTTTGATTGGCAACTTTGAGCCAATCAATCAAGCGTGTTCGCGTTGCAGTCAAATTAGAAAAAACGAGCTCAAAAGACGAAGACTTTGCATACGTAGTGCCAGACGTTGTGCTACGTCTGAACCTGAATGCGTAAGAGTTGGCACCAGTACTTGGTCGTTGGGAGTGAGCTGCGCACGGAGAGATCCATCCCGTGGTGGAACCCCACTCGATTGATTACATCAATCAGTCAATCAATCTAGTGAGAGCTTTTACCGCTATCCACTTGGTACCTCCGGCGGTTGCCTCCAATGATTGCAGGACTCGACTTCTACTTGCACGACTCGACTCATCAGTCTTTTGATGGGTGACGTCCTTGAACGTACAAGACGGGTCAAGTTGCGCGTTAATCGTACGCCATGAGCTTTTTTCGCATGACGACGACCGTAGGCTTCTGCAAAGCAGCAAGAGAACGCGTCAGAGTGCACAGTTTGCCGTTGTAGTCATGGTATTCAAGGTACAGAAAAATCACAAGAGAGACAAATCCAAGGACCCGCGGTGCCGCGACGAGAAGGCTGCCGTGCGGTACGACAGGCTGGGGTCGTGTTCCCGCACGGGTGGTCCCCGAATCGACATGGTGTCGGACGTCGTCGGCAATGGACGCGGCAATGGCAAGGCAGCGCCGTCGCCCAGGACGGCCGATTCAACTGCTGCAATGCGCTTGAGGATCATATCGAGGCGGTCGCCGATTTCCGAGAGCGTCTCCGATCGGCTCGACTTGATATAAGTCGCGACCGCATTGCCATGGTTGCCCGCGTGGACGTCTACATGACGTTCATGGCTTCTGTTCTAGGTATCATAGCATCATCGGCATGGAGTACCCGCAGGTGCCTGTGTCGTCGTGGTCGAAATTGGCTGCGACAACATGGACGGGCGAGGGCCGGCGGCTGCCTCGGGCGACTAAGAAGTACTCTATGAGTCGATCGATGTGTGGACTTGTGTTCATGGCACACCGACGGGGTAACGACGCTGCTCGAGAGCTGGCGGAGTGTGTCCAAGCGTCTGATGGTCGCCATGCGTTCGGTCAGGCGCACAAAGTTGTTCTTAAAGGCGGTTTTGAGCACTTTGCCGCGAATGTTGCGCAGGATTTCGGGGTACAAGCCCGACGACAGAATGTCCTCCAAGTCAAACTTGGTGAGGATTTGAACGTGGAGGTATGTGAACGCGCGCACGGGCACTTTGCGCTGGCGATACGTGAGGATAATGTCCTATCACACGATTGAAAAATGGAAGAATCGCATATATCGTCCATCGCCGAAACTATTATCGCTTGTGGAGCCAACGCCTACCTCGCCAAAAAACGACCCGGCGCCCACCATGACCTTGCCGCGCGTGGCAAACCCGCGTTCGACCAAATACCTAGTACGACAACCGCTCGGTTCCATGGGACATGAAGGACACTTTGTACATTTTCGTGTTGTACTCGCCTTCGCGAATCACGGCCTCGGACGGCGGAAAGCACTCGGGGCGTAACACCATCGCCAGCTACACACCGTCGCGATCCCACGTTGGCAGAAGGGGTACGTACGGCCGTGATAAACTGCGAGCGTTCGCGGTCGTCCGAGCAGCTAAAAAAGTCGATTTTGCTAATCCACTGGTTGTTGTACAAGGCGACTTCGCCGCGGAGCCCCGGCGACATGGCGAGGAGGAGGTCCCGGTTCTTCTTTTCCCGCAGGAGCGATCGCGACGAGAAGAAAAAGTCCCGTAGCCGCGACGAGAGGTCCGACGGCAATCGGTTCTGGCGACAAAACTCGTTGAGCGTGTCGATGGTCTGGTGAAACTCGGACGTGGCCGCGTCCATCGCACTTAGAATGCGGCAGACGCCGCCGACAACGTACGCGTACGTGCCGCCGCCAAGGACCATGCACACGATCGAGAGCGCGCGCTCGCCGGGCGTCGCGGGGCCCTACACCGATGTCTCACGCTCGTGGCATCGATGGATGCACACGAACCACATCGCCGTAGCCGATCGTGGTGAGAGTCATGACGGACCAGTAGAGCGCGGTGACATATTGCACGAGCACTTCGCAGTCGATGAGCGCGTCCGTGCCCATGTAGTGGACCGTGAGCCAGTTGTACCGGTTTCCATTTGCATCCGAGTTGGTCTCAAAGTCGGCGACCGCGCGAAACATACACGCAATCTACACAAAACGCTTATCCAATCGGACGATCCGAATCGATCCTCGGTAGATACCCAATGTGCGATCATAAAGACAAAGAAGCAAAACTTGGCCAAGCTCAGGGTCGCGTAGTTCATACTCATTTTGACCTCCCAGTACTGAAAGACGCTTGCATCTAAAACGCGTTCAACGACTTTAACCGACGAGACATCGGCAATCTAGTACCTTTAACGACGCGGACGACCTTCATGAGGCGAAAGAGCCGAAGGATGCGCATAAATCGGAGCCGACCCAGCGCCGGCGCGGTGACCAGAAGCCCGATCGTGTTGAACGGAAGCACCGAGACAAGGTCAATCAGAAACCTACGGACGGCGATAAGACGCCGCCCAGTTCGTATCGTCTCGTCCATACCAGCCACGGAGGTAGTGGTAGACAATGAGCTTGGCGTCCGTGATCCACATGTTGTTGTTGGTGTCAAAATACTGAAGAATATTATGTCCATCCATCAATGTGTACAGCACGTCGATGACGTTCGTACCACGAGGAAGAAGCGAAGAATCATGTCGAGGAAGAAGCACACGTCGACTAACCACCCAAGGCACACAAGTTGGGATACAGTGCCACTCAGAATCGTCTACCGAACGTATTGAGGGCAAAGAGCGTGTCGAATCCCGGGGTCAAGAACGCCGTCTCGAAGGGCGTCACGACCGCTACGAAGGCCATGAGTTTTTAAAGCCGTTTGCGCTCAACACACCCGTGTAGAAGAGGAGGACGATCGAGAGCACATCCCAGTTGCGCATAAACGTCGAGTGGGGATGAATCGGTTCGAGGCCGCAAAAGCGCGCCGGAAGGATCACCCCCATGCTCGATTGAAAGTCGTGGTCCGTCACCTGCGGCTTGGCGAGGGACTGCACAGCGTCTGTTGTCGGCTTGGTAAAGATCGTCTTATTGAAGCGAGTTGTCCTGGCCCGACTGAGGGGTTGGGGCTCCAACGTTGGCATCTCACCAGACGTGACACGGGCCGTCTTGGCCCGACCAAGCGCACGGGGGCCTGGCATTTCGGACGCCCGCAGCACGTCTGCCTTGAGTCGGGTCATGTCATCGCTGTTGGGGGGCGGGGGTCCGGTCATACCTCCAACACGTTGGCGCGAAACTGGCCGTAACTGATTGTGAAACGCTGAGAAAGTCCGACAATGGTGCGCGTCTGACAGTGGTATTTTCCCATGGTCATCCATCGATCCTTGTGGACAACTTGGATATAATATGTCACAATATCTTAATGGCATCGATCAAGAAATCGACGACCTGTGACCGCATCCGCCTTGCTCCAAACGCCAGAGAAAGGGAGACCGTATTGCCGAGCACCGGCGTGTGTACTAAGAGGCAAATTGGCAACTAAGGCTACCTGGCGGCTGGAGCCCTGGCCACAGGGTCATGTACAGTCCCATCCTAACAGTTTCTCGGTAGGACTATCTTACTGATAGATTGATACAAACACATCGCCATGTATCGAGTCGATACATGACCACTAGGTCGAGCCTCTCGACCTAGTGGTTGTAGAACTGTGTAGATACACATATCCAGTGCTCAACCACTGTGTGAGGCGTCTACTGCCACACACCTCTCTCCCAAAAGATTTACAGGATAGCTTACACGGTAGTCCAAATCCTAAGGAAATCAAATACCGCAAAAACAGACCTCGGAGGATCGCCGTCAGTATCTGCTGCTCTTGATCTGGTCTAAGATCTTCAAGACTTGTTGCCGTCGCACGGCCCGGAGGATCGCCGGGATCCCGTAGGTTGCTTTTCTTGGTACTCCGCACGTCACGACCGTCGTCGTGTCGACGTTGCAGACCGTTCTTCAAGTTACCGGAGCTCATCAGCCAAACCATCCCGCGCTCGGGCGTCCGTGGCTTGCTCCGCAAACCGTTGAGCGACCGCGGGGGCATCCGTCGCGATCGACGTGAACCGCTCCCACAATGCTTCAATGTATTCCAGGCCTTAACATGAGCAAAGGATTTCCCACGCCCGGGCACTCTGGTTGAGCCGTACTGCCTTGATCTCACGGATCTTCAAAAGCACGCCCTGCTCGGACACGTGCTCGCGGATCTCTTGCGTGGGCTCTAAACTGCCGAACGGCCACTTGCTCGAGGAGGCGTTTGAGATCGATGCCGAGCATCACCAGCACGTCGTTCGACACCAGAAACTCGTCGCCTTCGTCGGCAACGTAACACGCTTGCAAACCAGGCACATTGACGGGACTGGCAGCCGTATGGAGCTGCAGACGCAACTGAACCTTCTTGTCCAGCTGCAACGTCGTCTTGCCCACAGCCACGCCAAGCTGAGGTTGGTCCAAGTTGATGACTTGAAGGTCGGGCATCTTCTGCTTGAGCTGCTCAACCATCTTGGCGGGAATGATGTTCAGATCGCATCCACTGCCCGGCACACAAGGCACGTCGAGAACGCTGTTGAGCGTCAAAACCATGTGAATTTCACTGCCCGCGAGGAGCTGGCCGAGTCCGGAGAACGCTTTAAGGCGACTCAGCTTGGTCTTCTTTGTTTGGCCGTCACTGTTGCCGCCTTGCTCGCTGCCGCCGCCGCGACGACCGCCATTCCAGTTCTTCTTGACGGCAACTTCCTTCTGCTTCGCGTTTGCACTCGGGCAGTTTCGCAATTTGTGCTTCTTGCTGCCGCAGTGCCAGCACCGACGTTCCTTGTCTTCGTCCTTGCTGTCCTTCTGCACTGGTGGCTTGCTTGATCTCTGCTTGAACTCGCGCTTCTTCTTCGTTTTGCGTTCACCTTGCTGCTCTTCTTCTCCGTCGGACGACTCCTTGTCGCGAAGACGCTTTGTCTTGGGGCTCCACGACTTGTAGAGAAGCGCTCGCTTCAAGATGATTTTCCCGAGGTGCTTGAGGCCAGCATGCGCCTTGACCGCCATCTTCTCATCGAGCAGCTGCTTCACGTCCGTCTGCAGTTCTTGGGGACGGATCCGTTCGACAAGCGCCTTAAAGATCTTGGCCTTGAGCTTGCCGTTCTCGAGCTTCTCGCTGAGGCCATGCTCTTCAATCAGTTGAGAGGCCTTGAAGACAAAGCTGCTGACCCGCTCGTCGATATCTTCTTCGTTGTGGTCGAGGGCGAGCGAGATGAAAACCTTGTCGTACGTGAGCACCGCCTTGTTCGTCCCCTTGTCGATGATGCCGTTGATCGCTTCCCAAAGCTTGTCGTCGGGCACGTCCAGCAAGTTGAAGTCGTCCCAAAGGCCCCACTTGGTCTTCATGAGAAACTCGAGAAACCCCGCTGGAGCGAACGAGTCGCGGACCGCAACACACGTCGCTGCGTAGCTCTGGCTGATTCGTTGACACTCGCGCCGCATGGAAGTCTCGTACTCGAGGCGCGCCCGCTTCCACACGACCACGTCGCGACGAGCGATACTCTTGAACGCCGGGTGCACAAGCTGCGAGAGCACGACGACGCTGCTCATCGCCCTCGTCGCTTGTCCTGGAGCCGCCATGTCTTCTTCTTGAGCGAAACTTGGTCGGTTAAGATCACTTTGTATCCGGCTCGCTCCAAACGCCAGACAAAGGGAGGCCGTACTCCCGAACACCGGCGTGTGTACTAAGAGACAAATTGGCAACTAAGGCTACCTGACTGCTGGAGCCCTGGCCACAGGCGGCACCTGTACAGTCCCATCCTAACGGTTTCTCGGTTGGACTATCGTACTGATAGATTAATACAAACACATCGACCCAGTGGTTGTAGAGCTGTGTAGATACAACTATCCAGTGCTCAACCACTGTGTGAGGCGTCTACTGCCACACGACCACAAGCCTGCAAAGTGCACACGAACGATACAGTCTATCAAGGAACTAGAAGCCAAGGTCTGTGAGTTTGGTCTGAAGCCGGTCGCGGAGGTACTGAGCATCTGGCGTGTAAACGCACACATCGCCGTTGCCAAGGCCGACGAGCAAATGCATGTCGTTGCTCGAGAAGCAGAGCGCGTGGATCGGGCTCTGGAACGCTTTGAGCCCGCGTGTCTCGTCGCTGCCATCGAATTCGCGTTGGATCGAGAGGTCGTGCACGCGGTAGACAGTGATCGTTTGGCCGCGCCCGCCCAGTAGAATCGCGTCGCCGTCCTACGCTTGTAGTAGTATCAACTTGATACAAAGAACGGGATTTACCTGCGTCAGCGCAAACGCCTGGGCTTTCTGATCCACGAATCGCGACGCAAGGCAATCGCCGTTGATCGAGTACCGATACAGCGTCGAGCTCGAATCACAGTACGTCAGGATCGACCCATAAGTGCTGAGTCCGACATACGTCAAGCGCGCGTGCCGCGAGGCATCCGGGCGCAGCGTGCGAATGTACCGGCCGTTGCTCAGCGTGTGCACAATGATGGTGCCGTCACGACTGGCGCTCAAGACGAGGTCCATGTCGCTCGAGACCGCAACACTCGTGACGCCGTCGTCGTGGCCGTACAAAACGAAGCTCGGTGTCCGGCGGAGCTCGCA
>NW_012156451.1:9831-27345 GCF_000151545.1 Saprolegnia parasitica CBS 223.65
GAGCTTGTCGAGGTCGACGGCGCCGTCATACGTCAGGTGAAAGTACACGTTGCACGCGTCGACGGCGTGGGCTGTGCCTCCAAACAGCGGTGGACGTTGCTTGTAGCCGAAAATCAAGTCGATCCACTCGTGCAAATGCGCCGAGACGTAGTCGCTTTCGAGCGCGGCGCGGTGGAGTCGAATGAACTCGTGGGCCGACCCGTGCGCCCACGGCGGCAGAACGACGTTGTCGACGACGTCGCCGTTCTGCTTGATACCGAGCTCGATGCGGTTCGTATTGAGAAGAAACTCGGGGAGGTAGTAAAACTCGGGGATGAGCTCGCGCACGTCGCTCGGGTTGGTCGTGCAGCTCCGGAACGAGGCTTCGATCGAGTGAAACAACCGGTCGGCGTGGTCGAGCTTGCCTAGACGCACGTAACAATTGCATCGCCGACGAAGTGCGTACCGCCTTGCAGCTGCTTGTGGTAGCTCGTGAACGGCTGCAACCGCAGCAGAAAGCCAATCACAAACGCCGAACACGAGTAGTGCGTGCCATAGTGGAACGGCGGTAGCTGCGGCATGTCGTCTTCCTACGTTTCTCGATTCCGTAGTATCCTATCCAATGGATCGACGAAATTGTCGCTACCGAATGCGGGACTTGGAGCGACCGCTGGTACTCGACTTCGAGCACGTTGTAGCGCTCGGTGAAGAACGCCAAGCTCGCATCGTTCTGCACGCCAATGGGCCGCGACAAATTGCGAAAGGTTGCCGGGTTGCTCAAGTCGAGCGTCTCACTCGTGTAATCGGCCAGCACCCACGGGAAAATCTACAAATCTGTCAAAAATCCTTCAAAATACGTTGCAAAAACGTACGGGGTACTGCGCGAGATCGTTGTACGTGCGCCCCGCCATCGTGTTGAGATGCATGAGGTACTCGAAATTCGAAAGCTTCCGGTCGACCCAGCGCTGCATCGCACTCGCGTGCTCGAACCGCGCGCGCGGCGTGCGCCCGAGCGACGGCTGCAGCGCCGGCGGCTGCATGAAGCGAAGCGTCTGCTGCAACAAGGCGGCGGCCTTCTTGTCGAGAAAATTCACAAAGATGGACGCGCCGTCTCGGAAAAAGAGCTCGAGCGCCGAGGATCGAAACTGGAACCGACGGTGCTCGACGTGCAGCAAGCCCTACACGCCATAGGATGTGACGACGACGGGGAGCGTAGGAGGCGCGCACGGGCAGCGGCCACTTGATTTGCTTGCTCGTTGCTCGCACGACGAGGCTGAGGTACATCGGGTACATATGCAAGTGGCACGGCTCGTGCTTGGTCTTTGCGATCCACGCGCACTCGAACGTCGCGATGCGTGCCCCGGGGTCGATGCCGTCGGTGAGCGCGACCAGCGGCGTGTGCTCGCTCGCGGCTTCGTCGCGCATCTTGAGCTTTTCGTAAAAGTCCTCGTTGTACGCAGCGAGCGCCTTGGCTTGGAGGAGCTCGGTTGCCAGCGACAGCTGCGCATCGGCCTGCGAGATGGTCGGCAGCTCTGTCCATGCCGTTGGCGTCGCGTCCCGGGCGTAGTACCGCTTGAGCTTGCAGCGTTCGCGCCGCGTATTCTCGGCGCTGTCGAGCTTCCACTGCACGGCGACGCCGACGCGGCTGCCGTCATCGCCCCACGACGCCCGCTCGTTCGTGAGCGACCGAAGCAGGCGCTGCCACGTGTGACTCGCGTGCACGCGTTGCTTTTCGTACTTGTCGCTTGTCAGCTTCCACACGGACCGCTCCCACTGCATGGCGCTGCGCAAGATGTCGTCCATCGTCTACATCATCATGTATACCGTCTCTTTCGGTCAAAATGGATGCAGCAAAGAGGGTACCTTGGACGTATATCGGTGGCGGTGGCACTGCCGTGCAAGCAGCTCCCAGTGCACCCCAGCCAGCGTCTCGCGTGCAACCTACGAGGCATTGATCTAGGACTATACGCAGCCTCGCACGACGTCGTACTGTCTGAAGCCGCTCGGAGGCCATCTCGGCTGCCCAGTGGTCGCTGTCGTCGGTCATCGGATCGTACGGCGGCACGAGAATGTCCCAGTCGGCCCACTCGAGCGACGGCAGCTGCAGCACACTCTGCAGCTCGGCAAGAAGCGCTGTCGCGACCGGCTCGGACGACGGCGTCGGCGACGTCGACGACGACTGCTGCAGGTCGAGGAAACGTAGTTGCAGCAGCGCCTTGTGCCGCCGCGCGAGGTCCAGCGTCGTTTGGCGCCAATCACCTTGTGACTCGGCTTTGGAGAGGCCCGAGACGACGGCCAATGCACGCAAGATGTACCGCTGGGCATCCCCGCGGGCGTGTGGGCACTGGTCGTGAAAGAGGTACTCGTGCAAGAGGGGCGCGGCATGCTTCAAGGGTAACAGCAGTCGCAGGAGCGCCCGCAAGACACCGCCTTTTCGAGCCGTCCACGGCTGCGCCGTCTCAAGCTCAATCGGAAACGCCGTCCAGTACAGCATGTCCATCCCTAGTATATGCTTTAGACCTGTCGTGTACGGATGAAAGAGACAGAGGACGTACGCCGAAGCAAATGCAAGAGCGCTTCCACAAGCGCTACAGTAGGCGGCGCAGCGCGGCACCGGTCGTCTTCGACCACAAAGACGAGATGCCACACATTCGCGTGTACAAGCAGCCACTGTTGTCGCTCCGCGTCGACCGGGTCGGACGAAACGTACTGCCATTTCGACCCGTGGGCTTGGAGGCGGCTTGGCACGTCCATGTGTCGCAGACGAAGCAACAGCTGCGTCAAGTACCGCTGGCGCATCGCATCGGCGAGCGACGGCGGCGATATGGTGGCATCCAGGAGCGCGAGGCAGCGGTGCACGGTGACCCAGCCGTCGATCGCTGTCGCAATGCAGTGCACGGACCACGTGACGACCACGTTGAGCACGACTTGGCGGTCGTCGTCGTGGTCGCAGCGCTGCAGCACCAGTATCCACGACCGCAGCACGCGGTGGTGGCACACGAGTTGCAGTAGCCGCAGCTGTTGGTCGAGACCTCGAAAGACATCGAGACACGTGGCTAGCGACGCGCGTGGCATGGCCGCAAAGAGTGCCGGTACGACCACGTGCCGACGGTCGTTGACGAGCAGACGCCAGCAGAGCTCGACCACGTCGTCGTAGGCGTCGACGGGAACAAACGCAAGCGCTGCCAGCACGTGTCCGACGGCGTCCGACGGTGTCTCGGTCGTCGGTGTCGTCGCAGGAACGTCCCCGACCTCGTCGTCCGAGAGCTCGCTAAAGCTGTAGCTGCTCATGCGCCGAAGATGCGACGCGAACCGCACGTCGTTGTGCGAGGCCGCCATGCGCGGTTTGAACGCAAGGGCCGTCGCAAGCACCGTCGACGGCATCGACACCGAGTGCGGGCGGTGGTGCGCCGGCGCCTCGACCGGCAACACGCTCAGACACTGGACGACGATTTCGAGCCCGAGCAATTTGAGGCGACCCGACAGCTGCGGCCGTCGCAGCACGAGCGCGACGACCGCGTCAGCCGCCGAGATGGGCAAGCCAAACCCGCTCCATGGCGTGACGCAATAATGCGGGTCCAAGTTGGCGTCCGGCGTGTTGACTTGGCGGCGAACCTCCTTCTCGATAAGCGCTGCGAGCGTTGGCGCGAGCGTCGGTTCGGCAAACAGGCGGAGGAGGACGGTCAGCACATCCTTCTTTTGCAAGTCGTCGCCCGAGAAGGCAAGGAACCCCGTAAGCGCGTTCACATCGGCCGCCTCGAGCGACGTCTTGGTGCGAAGCAGCGTCTCGAGGAGCTCGAGGAGTGCGCCGCGCACTCTATGGCACTCGGCGGCACTCAAGTGGGACGCCACGGGGGCGTGCGTCTCGGGGTGACACCACTCGCGTCGATTGAACATGGCGCCTTTCTCAAAGTGGCTCGGCGACAAGACACCGGCGCTAGCGTCCATGCAGCCACCTTCGCTGGCCCAAATCGCTGTCGGCGGCGTAAACCAATAGTGCAACCGGAGATCGTCGAGGAGCTTCCGCACGGTCAAATGCGTCTGCCACGGCAAGCTGGGCGAGAGCACGAGCCGACGCAACGTCGCCACCGCGTACAGCTGAACGTCCAGCGGCGCGAACGACCAGAGGTAAAAGTTGCCAAGCCAGTGCTTGATGATGAGACCTTGCACGGGCCGCGGCGCGTCAAGCAAGAGCGCCGTCATGGCATCGAGGACCTGTCTCGTACGGTGCTGCGGCGCCATGCGACTGAGGAGATACGCCACGACCCGTACGCCATGGCCTTCGTGCAGAAAGCGTTGGTTGGCACTGTGGTCGTGCTGGAGCGCCGTGAGCAGCTGAAGCACATTCGCCGTCAGATCCGGACTCGGCTCAAAATCAAAGAGCGCCAGCAGTGGCAAGACGACCGCGATGCCTCCGATGCAGTCGAGCACGTCGACGAGATACCGCGTGTACACGTGGTACGTGCCCTCGAGACGTCGGGCCGCAAGCTGACGCGGCGTCGCCTCTTGAAAATGCAAGCTGCCGTTGAGGAAGAACTGGCCCTCCCAAACACTTGGGTGGTAACTCCAGAGGAGCTCGTCGAGGAGCGGGTCCGGGCGTGCCAAGAGCATGTCCGGGCCGCGGCGGTGCAGCAGTCGGACATTCTCGCGTGAGAGCGCTCTTCGAAACAAGTAGACAGCGCCAAGCTGCAGTCGCCCGAGGTGCGTCACGCCAACATCGCAGCCAATGTGGCACGACGCCACGGCCGCCAGCTCGATCGACGGGACGTCGTTCGTGCTCCAAACCACGTCGCCGTCGAGGCAAACACTCGCCTCGGGCCGCGACCGGAACGACCCGGATGCGTGCGACCAGCTTATGCAGTGCCACGCGTGCGGCACGAGAGGTACGTTAGTGTGAACGACGAGCTCCTGCGGCAACGCGTAGCACAAGACGCCCGACTGCACGTACAAATGGTAGCCGTCTCCGTTCTCGTCGCGGATCGAGACGAGGGATTGCTTCTTGCGAGACGGCGCCTCTTCGAGTCGGATCCACGTATGCAGCGTGTAGCCGCGCGACGGCAGCGTGAACGTCGGTGCGACCTCAAGCCCCGACTGCACGCCATCGAGAAAGAAGAACCGGCTGGGGCCCGCGCGCTTGGGCGTCACCATGCGGTAGAGTGCATGGACAAGCGATGCAGCGTGCGGCGCCATCGACGGTTTTTGCAAGAGGCGGAAGAAGCGCTTGAGCTGCTTGACGCCAATGCTATGGAGGCCAATTTCGACCATGACCTGCAAGAGGCCATCGAAAACGACATCGCCTTCGAGGACATCGAGGATCTGGTCGAGCGTCGCGGGCTGGACGTAGCAGCACATCGACCGGTTCAGCACCGCGTACGTCGTCGAGTCGAAGAGCTCGAGAAACCGGTGGACGACAACATGTTGCACGTCGAGGGAGCAGTGCCGGAAGAGGATCCACAACACAGGCACCGCGTCCGGGTTGTGAATCCGAGAACCCATGCGATCGTTGTCGACCATCATATCCAGAAAGAGCTCCATGGTCGCCAGAGAGATGGCATCGGGCTCGGCGGCCAAGCACACATGCACGAGCGGCGCATACGCAACACGGTCGTGGTCGTCGATCGCGGACCCAAGGAGCGACCGAAACTCGGCTTTGGACTCGCGGTTCCCCGCCATAAGCAGCGTGAGCACGGCGCCGACGGCTCGAATCACGCTGCCGTGGCTGGGCGTCTCGACATAGTGGCGCGAGTGGAGCAAATTGGTGAGATGCACGAAGAGCCCGCACTCTCGAAAGAGCGTCTGTGCCGACTTGAAATACCGACTCGATAGGAGCACCGTGTGGAGTATATCGACGAGCGCCATGACCACGTCGCCAACGCCATTCCGAGTCTGCGAGATGAGCTCGGAGAGGGACTGCGTGTACAGCTGAAAGAGCGTGGCGTGCAGCACCTCGGCCGACACGGCGGCAACGTGCCGAGCGTAGAGGAGCTCCAGACCCGCATGCAAGAGTCCGGGTAGCATCTGGAGCACAAATGGGACGCAGCTCGGGTCGTGCAGGAGCTGGAAGAGCGCCGGTAGCAGCCCACAGCGCATCGTCAGCTCGACGTCGAGGACGTCGACGGCTCGCGACGGCGTCACAAACACGTACAGAAAGCGAAGACTGGTCCGCCGGGCGAGCGACGAGGCGTCACTTCCGTCCATCGGCCCCAACAACCGCGCAAAGAGCGGGACGTGTGCGAGAAAGAAGGCGTCGAATGCGGCGCCTTCGGCTTTGGCCAGTTGCTCGAGCACCGACAGCATCGTGAAGCGAAACCACGCGTCGTTCTCGTCCGTCGTCGCGACGAGGCTCTTGAGCACGAGAGCCAAGTACGCTGTCTTGTCAGGCAGCGCGTGGACGATGCGTAAAAGTGTGGCCACGACGACCGCATGGTACACGACAAAGGATCGGCGCGGGCCCTTGTCCAGCTCCGCGATCGTCGCGGCGACATCGCCGAGCCACAGGATGTGCGAAGCGGCACAATTCGGAGCAAGCGCGTCAAACAAACCCGGATGGCGCCACAGAAACGACCACGCGTCGGCGTCACGGAGCGCGCTCGCAACGACCGTGCTCTGTGGATGCAGATGGAAGGCGTGCCGGAGAAAACACACGGCGTGGAGCTCGACGCTGACACCGCCGACGTGGCGGCGCGCGGCACGGCTCCAGTCCAACGCCACGAGGATCGTTTGCTCGAGGTAGGCGGCAATCGGCGACGCGCGCAAGTCAACCGGCATCGCCGTGTCAAGAAACACCACGGCCGGGGTCGCAAACGTGAGAAAGAGCGTATCAAAGAGCGCTTTGTAGCAGAGGTTGGCGTGGTGCCACACGTGATGCGCCGGCGTCAACGTCTCGATGCGCTGTGCGCCACAGGCCGTGACAAGACCGGTCGCAATCCAGCGCGCCGTGTGGCGCTGGCACGCGTAGCACAAGACGCGGTTGCCTTTTGCTTTCCCGACGTCCGCAAAGAGATCAGAGTGCAGCGTCAGCGCGTACGTCGGAATGTCGCAACCCGAGCGCGGCTCGATAGTCGACGTGGCCGCGAGCTGCAGCGAAGTGTCAAGGAGCCAGCGCAGCGGGGACCCCACGAGACTGAGCTTCTCGGCAAAAACGAGCCAGAGACTCTCGGCGCTCGCGCACACTTCGAGGCCGACACGGAGCACCATGGACGTGAGCGACGTCTCTTGCGCCATGCGCTGGGCCGAGCCCGACGGCTGCTTGGCCTCCAAAAGCAGCACATCAAAGAGCGCCGGCAAGAGTGCGTCGCCGGGAATTGGTGCCGAGAACGACGTACTTCGATGGACACAAAGCAGCGCCCCGACAAGTCCGAGCATATCGAGCTGGAGCGGGATCCAGGGCGACACGACCATGCGAGACGTGAGGTCGGCGGCCCGGGTCGCGGCAACAACGACGAGCAGGCTCTCGAGAACAAGACGTTCAAACGCAAGCAGCGGCGGGAGTGCGTGAAAGGCGTGGTGCAGAAACCCCATCGGCGTCGGCTTCTTCGAGTCAAAGTAATAGTCGGTCCACTCGTGGTGGACGTCGTCGAGCGCCGACAAGCACGCGTCCGAGGGGCCGGCGCTCCATGCAGCGACGGAAGGCGAGAGTATATCGGGCATGGCGACATCGACGTCGGCCCACTGCTGCCAGAGCGCGCTGGACCCGACAAAGCACACCTCGAGCAGCCTTGTCCAGCTCCGCAGCGTGTCGTACAGGCAGATCCGATCGTCGTCGTCGTCGTCCTCGTGTCAGCATCTTGCTTGGGACGCGCGGCAATGTGGTCGAGCCACGTCTGGAGCAGCTGCGTCATCGGGGCAAAGAGACAGGCGATCCCGGAGCCGTCGTGGAGCCGCAGCACGATCGCTTGGTTGCGCTTCCAGCGCAGCGCCTTGGACAAGACGCGGAGCGCGACCGAAAGGCGAACGCAAAGCGCGTGCTGTAGTGCGTAGAGCATCTCGTCGACGACAAGCGTGAGCGCGCCAAGCGGCCAGTCGCCCGCGCTCATGGTATCGTTGCTAACGTACATTTGCTGGAGCACCTCGACGTCGTGGAGGAAGCACGCCAACTCCGACGCGGGCCGCGCATCTACGTCGAGGTGACTCAAGTGGAGGTAGCGCTCCCATACGGCGGCGAAGGCCGTCCCGCGCAGATCCATCAGACGGTCGTCGGCGCTCCACGGCGCGAAGCAGCTGTCGGTCGACCTGTACGCGCTGGGCGGCGCGGCGAGCACGTCCGAGACCGAGTACGGGGCGTCCTCCGCGAGGTCGAAGCCCATGAGGTTGTGGCGGAGGACGTCGCCGACGATGCTGCGCTCCGTGCCATCGCCGCCAGACTCGTCCATGCGCCTGATTGGGTTCGTGGATATTTCCTGCGACAATGAATATTATGGCCCACGACCTAACCGGAGATATACGTAAATAGTGTATGCGTCGATACTGGGCCGTGCGGCAATACACCACGGATCGCACACTATATAGAGAGCACGATAAAAGCGTAGGGCCCCCTACCTCGAAGTGCGTCGAAAAAGAATCTGCATGCAAACGAAAAGGGCGCGTAACGTATGAGGGGACCCTCGTTTTTCAACGCGGTGAATCAACCGCCAGATTCATCCACCATGCTTTACGGGTCATTTACGATGGTGATTTGATGCCGCACACAAAGGTGAACCAAACTAGGTGAAAAGCGGTTGCTTTGGCAACCACGACAGCAATAGTACCTGCGCTGTATGCGTCGGCACACAGATCCATCGCCACGTCAGTTATCCGGATAGGCAGTCAAGGCCGATCGATGTGATGGCGTGACAAAAGACCCTACTGCATCCACAGGGACATCATGTGTACTACATGGCGAAGACACTCATGTGACCATGCAGCGCATCCTTCTTGCTTCGCTCGCCGCCACCGCCGTTTTGGCCAGCTCTACGCCACGTCGCTGGAAGGTCGAGCACAAGGTGCACAATGCCAACGCCCCCGGACGACCACAGAAGGGCAAAACGAGCCCCCGCGCCGCCGCCTGCGCAGCCACGGCCCGGCGAACGAATGAAGAAGAAATAGATTGTTAGTCTCTACGTATGCGAACTCTTTGTATCAACGAAGATAACGCGAAACACGTTCATGTATATAAGGTCGCGAGGCCTCTGTCCGACTGGGGCACACAGTGTCGTCTTAGTTGATAAGGCGGAAGCAAAACCGAAGTACGTGACGACAATACCCAGCGCCAACATGACGCCAAAGACGCCAGCTGCAATCGCGGCCGTGTGAAGTATGTTGAGCGGTGCATTGGCGATATGCCCTGGTCTTGTGCGCGGATGGGAACGAATTGGTGTTGTATGACCACGTCAGTGCCGTCACGCCGTTCGGTTCAATGCCACGTCCAAGTCGACGACCGCTGCAAGCCGCCGCTAGAGCGCAATCGAGAGCACACCGTTGATGTGCCAATACCCTCGTTTTCCGTGCCATGTCGCATCAAGTTGACACCGGGATCAACAGGTTTAAACAGCCTTGCGCGTAAGTTTAACGTCGACCAATGAAAACGCTGCTTAATGTAAGGACGCGATCTTGTCGGCCTTTTTAACGAATCCAGGTACAGACGTCGTCGCCCGTCGCGGCTTTCCGTACATGGTCAGCTCGATCGCTGAAGCGCAGCGCATTGATCAAAATGCTTCTCGTACTGCTCGTGTTGGTGTTGCTCTCGTCGCCGACGACAACAGCAGCGCTCAACGCCACGATCTGCGAGTCGCTCGCCTTTGCAAATGCACCTGTCGTCTCCATGGGCCGCACGCCCATGGGCCTCAAGAGCCTCGTGCAAGGCGACGCCGTCTGCTTCCAAGTGACACTCAACGACATGTCGGCCACGTGGGTCTCGATTGCGATCTCACCAACCGCCAAGATGGTCAACGATCCCGTTAACAACGTGGTCATCTACGACGTGACGCGGCCACCCGCTTTGCTCTACACGATGCGCAGCTATGCAAAGCACGACACACTACCACTGGCCGACCAGTCGCCGCTCCTCGTGTCGCAGTCGAGCAGCGTCAACGGCGTCATCACGCTGACGTTCCAGCGCAAGCTCGCGGCAGTGATCAGTTCGGACGTGGCTATTGACCCGACCGGCGTCACGACTCTTACGTGGGCGTACGGCACCGACACGTTTCCGTCGACGCACCAGGCCTGCGGCGCGCTCGAGCTCACGCTCAACTCGGTCAACAACACTGACGGTCCGCTTCAGACGCTGTACACGGGTGCGATTGCCGCTGGTGTCCTCGGCACCATGCTGCTGCTCGGCCTGATTGCGACGCACTGTGGCCGCTTCCGCCTCGTCAACTACACGGCGCTGTGCGCACCGCCAGCGTCCGAAACGAGTCTGTTGGCGCCATTCGTCCAAACCCTCGCCGACCTCAAGATTGGCGAAGTCGTTATCGTGCTGCTCTTTCTCAGTGCGCTCGTCGGCGTTAGTCTCTACCTCCAGACGCCAACGCCGATCCTCAATTACGCTAATTTTGCGTTCGTCTCGGGCCACCTCGCGCTCGTCAGTCTCGTGTTTGCGCTCCTCCCGATCGCGCGCGGACCGCACTGGCACTTCCTCTTTGGCATCTCGCACGACCGCATTCTCAAGTTTCACCGGGGTTGCTCGCGCGTCTTTGTTGTCTTTGGCTTGCTTCACTTGATCTTGAATCTCAAGTTTACGAGTCCCGTTAGCACCCAAGTGTACGGCCAGACCCAAGTCATTCCACTCGCGGGTTTGATCGCGCTCGGGTGCTTTCTGACTCTTGTGCTCGGCGGGTACGAGCCGATCCGCCGCCGCTTCTACGCGCTTTTCCAGCTGCACCACCGCGTCTTCTCGCTTCTTGGGCTCGTCGCACTCCTTCTGCACAGCACGGTCGTGCGGTACATGCTGCTGCTGCCACTGATCGTGTACGGTCTCTCGGGCGTCCTCCGGCTGCGCGCCTTTTGCCAGACGTTTGATGCTCGCGTCGATGTGGCGTTGGAGAAGGTGGTGACGCTGGTGCTCCCTCCCTCCGACAAGACCAAGCGCTGGGCGGCGACCATGAACCCGGCCTCGTTCTTCTACGTCCAAGTGCCCAGCGTCTCGGGGCTCGAGTGGCATCCGTTCTCGGCCATCGTGACGCCGGATGGCAACTCGATCGGTTTTTGCCTCAAGGTCAGGACCAAAAACCGCTTCGTCGACGACGTGTACCAGCGTGCGCTTTCGCTGCGTGCAATGACGCTGCCAATCGCAGTCGGTGGGCCGTACGGCAAGCTGTCGCTGGACCTCGGTCGATACGACGTCGTCCTTATGGTATCTGGCGGCATTGGCGTGACCCCGATGCTGAGCCTTGTCAACCAGTCTCGGCACGTCGATCTCAAAGTCGGGAGCAAGCTGCATTTATTTTGGAGTGTGCGCGAGGCGAGCGAACTCTTGTGCGCCGATCGCCTCATGTTTCCGTTGCCCGAGTCGCTGCACCACCGCTTCTATGTGACCAAAGCCAGCGACGAAGGTCAAGTCATGAGCGAGTCGTCGGGCCCGGTCGTGTACTACCCTGGACGCATGCTGCTCGATGAGATTGTCAACAACATCGCGTACGTTGGCAAAGCAGTGTGCGTCCTTGCGTGTGGGCCGCCGGGCCTTGTCGCTGACACGCAGCGCCACGCGCGCCAGTGCGGCTTTGACTTTCACAAGGAAGAGTTTATGTTTTAATTTGCTTTTAAAGTGCGTAGATACTAATATATGATTTTGGAGCGAATGAGTCGACTTATCGTGAGTCCTTTTGTGAGCAAGTATAGCATCCCAACGAGCTATGGGGTGGGCAGGTCATGTATGTTGGTGTACTGGCAAAGGCTGATTGATTGTCGTTGTAGCAGGGCTGGAGCGAATGCAGAATCCGGCGGGCGAGGTGGCAGATAATCTGGGATTCCAGCAGAATCCTTATACCATGAGGTTTTACGCTTAAGGCCTGGGCGATGTAGGTCGTACGACGGTCACTATGACTCGAGGCAGATAAGCTGCAGTGTCGAAGGGTGTTGAAATGCTCTCGTCTCAAGTAGCTCAGTCGTATCGGCACCATGCTGTCATTAGGGCTTATACATATTTTATCACAATCACAATCTTGTTAACAAAATATCACTTTCCAGTCGTTTCTCTCATGCATCGATGGGAAAGGCTTCGAGGACGTCGCAGCGCGAGCTGGTCATCATCTCCGTGTGGATTTGATTGAGGGCGTGCTCGGCCAGCGCAGCACGATTCTCTGCCCCGAGCACCGCTGCTTCGAGCTGGCTAATCACGGCAGCCTTCATCTCCATCGCATGGCGCACTCGCTCATGGAGTCGCTCCATTTCGTCTTGCTTGGCACGGGCCAACTGCTCTTCGAGAAGTCCTTGCTGAAGCGCATGATGCTGTACGAGCCGCGTTTTCTCTTCGACCATTTGCGTCTGGAGCGCCCGGTGCGTGGCTAACAGTGCGTCGTACTTGGTTTTTAGTTCCTCCACGGCTTTGGCCTCGCTGGCGACCTGGGCTTCGAGCTTGCAGATGGCGACTTCGCTGCGTGGCGTGGCGGCCTCGAGTTCGTGAATGCGCGCGTTGGCTTGTGCGAGTTGCCGCTCGAGCGACTTTGCGTGGCACCGCGCATCTTGCAGTGCACTCGTCAGGACCTGGGCTTCCTTGTCGAGCTGAGTCAAGACAGCCTGCAGCTGGAGCTCAGCCTGCGTCTTGAGCGCGTCAATCTTGCTCGTCACGGCGTCTTTGAGCTTGGATTCGTACGCAACTTTCCATGATTTGGCCTTGGCGCGCAACAGTGCGACTTTTTCATTGTACGCGGCCTCGGTGACTGTGAGCTGCGCGTCGGCGGCCGCTTGGATCTCGACGACTTTATCGTCGTAGAGTTTGGTGAGGCTCTCGAGCTCTTCAAAATGGGTCGTCTCGAGGCGCTGGGTGAGCTGGTCAAGCTCTGTTACGTGGCTTGCTCGTAGACTCGCGGATGCGTCGACCTCGTGCGCGAGCTCCGACTGAATAGCCGCGACGCGGGCCGCCCAATTGGTTTCGGCGTCGGTGTAGTTGGCGTGGAGTGACGAGAGCGCACTTGTGTACAGCTTCCGAAGTACGTCAACGTGGTCGACAAGCGTGTTTTCTCGGCCAGGTCGAAGGCCCGACGTGCGCACAATGACCACGTGCTCGTCCAACGCCGCAGCCATCGCTTGCGCCATGCGCCGCTCGGTCGTCGCATACGGTGTTGCATGCGCTGCACTTGGTTTTTCCTCGACGCAGCGCTGCTGCTTGAGCTTTAGCACCGCGTCTCGTGTTGCTTCGTACGCACGGGCGCTCACGAGGGGTGTTTCGCCCGCCATTCCAGCGTTTCCTCGACTGAAACGAGCCTGGTGGCTGAAACCACGCAACTTCAAACGCCCCACCGACTTGCGATGTCAATTATGTGCCCTTACGAGGGGATTTGTCTTGGTACATCGCGCGCCATTGGCGTTAATACCAGAGTAGCATTTAGAGAGGTTGAGTACATCACGGAAAATTACTTCAAAAATGGGCGATTGAGATGCCAACTCCTTCAAATTCCAGTGGTTTTTGTCTCGATCACCCTACCGCACAACCACGTCACGGACGCGTAAATGAGATTGCCAAGCTCTCTCTTTAGGACTCTAGTTAGTTCATGGCCGAGGCGCACGGGTATATGAGACCTTCACTGGACTACCGAGAAGGATTCATGAATGGACTTCGCGGATCGACCAACTCGGTCGACGCCGTCGTCGCACTGATAGGTTACAGTACATGACTTGATATTTGTATGCGTGCTGCTTCAATTTGCAGTTTCGATTTCGACCAATCACGTCAGCTGAAATCCAATCGTTAATAAAATACGCGTCTCGTACTTGCGTTTTGTATATCGTATAAAATATGGCATATTGTAGTACGATCCGCAGACTTCGCGTGTCATCATTTTCGCTTCGCACCATCAAGGCCCTATAGTCCTCGGCAATATGCAGATCAATATCATAGCCGCTGTGCCCCGGAACCGCATCATCGGCCGCAATGGGACGCTGCCGTGGTCGCTGCCCAAGGACTGGAACTACTTTCTCAACACGGTCAAGGGTCACGTCTCGATCATGGGCAAGACGTGCTTTGACGAGTTCGCGGCCGGCCCCGCCTTTCCCGCCATCGTCGTCTCTCGGTCGCTTATCGAGGCCGGCAAGACGCCGCCGCATACGAGCCTCGCGAGCAGCTACGAGGAGGCGCTAGATATTGCGCGCAACCAGGGCGTGAACGAGGTCTGGATTCTCGGCGGCCAGCGCATTTATACCGAGGCACTGACAACAGCCGACAAGCTCTACATCACGCGAATCGATGCCGAGTACGACGGCGACACCCTCTTCCCCGAGTGGGACAAGCATTTTACCGTGTGCGAGTCGCGCGTTGAAGACGAAGACAACGGTGTCCAGTACGAGACATTGTTCTATCAACGCTTTGGGTCTCACGCCACCTCTGTAGGCTCGCGTTTGAAGTGTGGTCGAAAGCTCAAAATTAGGTTGATTCTACCCGAGTGCCCACGGTACACATACTTATGACGTTAACCTATACTAAGTACCGACTCGTAACTCATACAAAGATAAGCTGCGCATCGTGTACAATGTAGAGCAAAGCGGGTGGCAGCGTCACATCGCAGATGACCAAGTCCTTGACGGGCTCCTTGACCGTCTTGGCGGTTGCTTAATCGCAATCGAGACCCACTTGGGCGGCGGCCTATGATTACGACGTGTGCATTTGCAAAGGCGAGCAACTCGCAGAACGTGGCGCTGAGCGATGTTGTTTTCGTTGCCGCCAACCTCGCAAATTGGCACAATGCGCAACGCATGGTCCACCCTGAAATGAATTGCCTGATATACTTGTCAATAGAGAGGGTGTCACAACTGCTCTATCAAGTGCTGCATCTATATTGTAATAAATTCTCTTCATGCGACGTTTGCGCGACGCAGGAGCCAAGGTTCAGTCCCTTCGCAATCGTTTGATGCAATATTGTATCTTTGTTCCTTTTTTCCACATCAGACATCAGATTGACGTCAAGTGCACGATACCTTTTCTCTCGCCTGAGCTCTTGCCTTGCTGTTGCAAACAACATATCTTGGGTTTACATAATCAACTTGACAAATCTTTGTGGGTGTGTTGCGTCTCCTGTAGCGCGTTCCAGTCACGCCCAACTCCTCCTTCGGCGCGAGAGCTTTGTAAAATACGCTAGTTGTTGACGACGGAGAAACAGCTGATAAGCGCCAAAGTGCATTTAGATCGAGACAACCACTACGTGGGTGCATCTCACGCAAGGGCAAAGAGCTCCTTGTGAAAGCTATAGCCACGGAGTGCCGCTTCGTATTGTACTTCGTCGACGAGCGATTGGGGTCCGCATACTACGACGCCGACGCGCGGCGACTCGAATGGATCAAGTGCGAGGACGTCGTGCATCGCCGGGCGTTTGGCTACGTATGCGACGTCACCGCCGTAGGCGCTCAAGACGACACCGTCAGACGTCGCGCGGGTGGCATAGTAGTGACACTGAACGTCCGGCAGCATCGGAAACATGAGTCGGTCGGCGCAGAGGAGGTCGTCGGGCGTTGGCACGATCCAGTGCAAGTGCAGCTGCGGCGCGCGCAGGACCATGCGACTCTTGGCTTTCTGGCGACGTTGGTTGATGATATTGAGGAGCGGTGTGATACCAACACCACCGGCAATCAAAACAACAACGTCCAGAGCATTCCAGGGGAGCGCGATGTGGCCGTAGGGACCGCCCAGTCGAACGCGAAGGACGCGCGTGTTACTGCAAAGCACCTTGTGCACAAACGAAGCTGGTGACTGCGATTTGAGGCAAAACCCGACCGAGTTGCCGTCCGGCGTCACAATTCCCGAGAACGGATGCCACTCGACGCCCGAGATACTGGGCACTTGGAGAAAAAAGTACGCGCCCGGCGACATCGTTGCGGCAAACTGCTTGGACGTGGGCGTAAACGGCAATACGAGCACCACAGTGCGGCGGCTCACAGACGCGTCGCACACGGTCGCGTCCGCCGTCGTCCAGTAGGCACGACTCCGCCAAAGCAGTGTCCAGACGTACAGTGCCAGCGGCAGTGCGAGGCTATAGGCCACTGTGCGGCTGTGTAGCAGCACGCAAACGAGGCCAATAATCGAAAAGGTCCGGTGGTGAAGATAAAACACCTCGTACATGGCCCGACGAAGTGGCTCGAGCATTCCGAGAAGCGCCATCGAAGAAAACGCGAGCAAGGCGACAAAACCATAGAGAGGGACGACCTCCTGCGTTCCGTACGCGACGCGGCTAAGCACGTCGATGCCCCGGTTGACGTTGACGGCCAAGTGCAGTGTCGCCGTCAACGTCACAAGCAGGCCCAACCACCGATGAAACTTTAGCACACGCTCGTGGGAGATGCCGAAAACGAGCTCCCAATGGTAGCCTCGCGCCACGGGCAGTAGCAGCCACATGAGCGAGACCAGAGCCAAGTGCCCCGAGACAAGCGATAGGCGGCGCACCCCAGTCACATTTGTGCCAAACTGGTGGACGACGACGACGCCGACGACAACGAGGCTCATGACGTACACGCCGACGACGATGGCTTGGCCGACACTGACATCGGCGAGCACCCGGCGCAACGGCGCCGTTACTGCTGGCTTGGGCGGACGGCAGAGCGGCTGCTCCACAAAGGAGCAAGGCCAGCCCGTGGCCGCCAACCCCAAGAGCACAATACAGAGAAAAGCCGAGAGGACGACGAGAACTGTGTACGACGTCACAAAAGTCGAGACGGCGCCGCCCGAGCCCGAGCCACTCGAGTCGCTCGACGGAATCGCGACGCGGAGGACGCCCCGCTCGGCGTGGTGCGACGGCCATGCGTGGTCACCGACCGCCCATAAGAGCGTGCTCGGGACGCCGGGTACAATGGCCACGTCTGTGCTTGTTTGAGCAGACAGTGACCGCGCAAAGGTAAACGAAACCCGCGTTGTGTTGACAGACGCTGCAATGACCGAGATGGGCGACTGGTCCTTCTGCACCAGGACGTCGGCGACTTCGTAGCCCTTCAGGTCGTACAAGAGCGGCAGCAGTGTCGTCGTGTCGAATACCACCGCAGAGCTTGTCGGCGTGTTCACCATGACGGGCGCGGCGGCCACGGCTACGGCAATCCACGGGGCTGTTCGCTCGGTCAAAGTTACTTGGAAGCAAGCGACGTCTGTCAACAGCTTGGCCTTTAGCACCATCGGGCCCATGGCCATGCTCTTGACGTTGGCCAATGCCTCGGGTGTACAGCTAGAAGCGGTGGCGACGACGACGACCGGCGCTGCGACAAACTGCAGCAGCGCTGCCATCCATCCCATCTCGACGCGCAGTCCTTCGGCGGGCGTCGGTTGGTGCACTGTGGAAGATCCAGCGACTTGCCATGAGCAAAGAACGTTCCGCGAGTTTGCCGTTGCAACGGTGCAGTACACCTCGTGGAACGCGACTTTCTAAG
>NW_012156451.1:27445-71565 GCF_000151545.1 Saprolegnia parasitica CBS 223.65
GATGAGGCTCAGCATCGGCGTGATGCCGCTGCCGCCACAGATGAGGACGGCGGCGTCGTACTTGTCGACGTTGACGCTGGCGCGGCCGTACGGGCCCTCGACGCGAACAAGCATCGACGGTGCCGACTGCTGGCTGTCGAGGACGAAGAACGCATTGTCTTGGAGCGTTTGGTGCGCGCGAACCCAGACCGCGTCGACGAACCGGCCTTTCGTAAACGACTTCATGCAAAAGCCAATCGAGTCGCCGTCCGGCGTCACGATCGCTGAGAACGGATGCCACGCGACGGCTGAGATGCTTGGGATGTTGACGTAAAAGAAGGCACCGGTATGGAGGCGGTCAGCCCACGCGCGCGTCGTCTCGGTGGTCGGGAGCTCAAACGTGACCGTGTTGTGCCCATGCACGTGGATCGACGCATGGAACTTGTTGAGGTACAAGCCGCGCAGGCGCCCGAGGCCGCTCAAGAGGTAGATGCCAAGGGGAAAGATGAGCGCGTAGCGCACGGCAGTCGCATGCAATAGCAAGAGCACCAAGCCAACGACGGACGCGAGACGGTGGTAGTAGTAAAAGAGCGCGTAGAACCGGCGACGCACCATCGCCGAGAGACCCAGCGTTGAAAACACGACGAGGGCACCAAACCCATACACGGGTGACACTTGCTGCGAGCCGAACGGACCAGTCGCCGTGATGGACGCACCGTTCTGTGCCGATGCGACGAGATGCCAGAGGCCAAAACCGATGCTGAGCCGGCCGAGCCACCGGTGAAACTTGAGAATACGCTCGTGGGAAATGCCAAAAAACACTTCCCAGTGCTGTCCGCGGGCGACCGGGAGCAGCAGCAGCATGATGTGCACGAGACAGAGGTGGCCGGACGCGAGGCTCCATCGACGAAGCGACGGCGCGTCGGTAAAGTTGGCGTGCACCGACGTCGAGACGAGCACGAGGCACGCCAAGTAGATGAGCACAATGATGCCCTCGCCCACCTTCAAGTCCACGAGCGGCATCAATAGCGTGGTCAGCGTCGAGAGGCGCCGAGGCGGCGGCAGCAAGCCCCGATGGTTCACCCAGCGCCACGTGCCAAAATGCGTCGCAATGAGCCCGAGCATGATCATCGAGATGACGGACGCGACCGTGACGACCGTCGTATCGGGCGTCAACCGCAGAGCCGACTCGGTGGTTGCAATGCTACTCGGCGCATCGTTTTTTGTCGTAAATTTGATTGTCGCAGACCCCCTTGCGCTATGGATCGCCGGCCATGGAGACGACGCGTACGCCCAGTTGAGGATGTTGGCGTTCTCATTGTCGACGTGGATCGCGACGTCACCTTGGTACGAAAAGACGAGCGGACGTCGGAACGTCAGCGAGAGCCCATCGTTGGTGGACGACGCACTCAGCAGCGAGATCGACGGTGTCGGTGCTGCGACCATTTGGCTCGGTGCGTACCCTTGCATCGCAAACACTTTGGGCGTCGCAAAGCTTGCGTCAAAGACCACCGCGCGTGTGAACGGCGACGTGACCATCGACGGCGACGACGAGAGTGCGACCGAGACCCATGATGCCGCCGGCGCCTTCAAGATGAGCTGAATGCAGACGCTCGCGCTATCGACCACGAGGCTGCGCAGGGAGAGAGACGCGTCCAACGGCACGAGCGGCGCGGCGAGAAAGGCCGGCGACGTGCAATCGACGTCGTCGGCGTAGACGCTGTGGATAAGGGTCAGCGCGACAAGCACTGCACCAATCATGCTGCCAAAGTCAAAATGCACGGCTCATTCGTTTCGATTCGACCGATCGAGGCAGTTTGCATGTACGGTCCAGAGCTCTCGACCGTCAACAAACAGATGTCTGTACCACCGACACCAGTTCCGCACATCCTCGTCGAACGATGACGCCACGTCCGATTTTGCTCTGCCGTTGTACACTGCACGAACATGATGGAATGATATCATGATGGGTTGCAGGCCGTCCGCCCGAGGAACGTGTGCTTGAAAGGTAACCGACGACTTGGCGATGGGTGTGGGTAGGGTTGGCTGGATGGTCTCGTTCGGCAGATGGTACCACATCCCGCGACGTTGCAGAAACTGGTGCTGCCAGACCACGTGTGGAATGATGGTGCGCTTCTGCGCAATTCAAATTGTTGACCAAGCGAACGATGGTGCCGGTTCATCCTTGATATTATTGCCGTCTTCTTTCTTCTTCCCTCTTCTTGAATCATCTCAGACATGCGACCGGTCCCTGCCTCCTGACTCGTTGCGTGTTCTCGCGGGGCCGTATAGTGTGTCGAGGGACACACTATTCGTGTAGGACGTGGTGGAGCGATGACATCAACATTGACAGCGAATTGTCCATGTGTACATATTTCATTATGTGATATTTTGCGAATAACTTAAAACAAAACACTTCCTTGTGGAAATCGAACCCACACGCGTCGGCTTGGATCTGTGCGTCCTTGACCAACCCGATCGGGCCGCACGCGAGTACACACACGCGTCGGCGGCTGTAGCGTTCGCGGTTGATGATCTCGTCCATGCGCGGTTTCTCGCTGCTGTAGGCCACCGACTCGCCCGCCATGTTGAGGATGCCGCCGCTCGCCGTCGCCGACGTCACGACCAAGTGGGACTCGACATGCGACGGCAGCGGGTACATGAGCGGGTCCGCACAGAGGAGCTGGTGCGGCTCGCGGACGATCCAGTGCAGCACCATGCGCTGCGTCGCCTTGCTCGAGCGCTTGTGCCGGTCTTGGTTGAGGATGTTGAGCATCGGCGTGACGCCTATCCCGCCCGCGACCAAGACGACCACATCGTACTGATGCAGGAGCACCGACGCCTTCCCGTACGGCCCTTCGACGCGGACGCGAAGATGAGCCAGTGCCGGGTCGACCTCCAGCGCGCCGCGCGCTCGGACATGCACCGAGTCGACAAACGATCCTTTGGAGAGCGCCTTGACGCAAAAGCCAATCGAGTTGCCATCCGGCGTCGCGATCGCCGAGAACGGATGCCACTGGACGCCGGAAATCGTCGGAATGTTGATGTAAAAGAACGCGCACGGGTTCATTGTCTGCGCGTACTTGGTCGTTTTCAGCGTCGACGCGAGAGTGATCAGAGTCGTGCCGTCGCTGTAAGTCTCGAGCGTCGCAGCGTGCGAATGAAAGTACGCGGCGAAGCGCCAAAGGCTGTTGAGGGCGTAGACGGCAAGGGGAAACAGCATCGCGATCAGAATCGAAGGCGCGTGCAGCACGGCGAAGACAAGCCCCACGACCGCCGACGCGCGGTGGTGCCAGTAAAACACTTCATAGTACTTGCGCCGAAGCGACTCAAACGCCAAGAGGCCCATGGACGCAAAGGCCAGAAACGACACAAAGCCGTAGAGTGGAATCGCTTCCTGCGTCCCGTACGGCGCAGCGTACGTCGCACTCCCGCCTTGGTTCAAGCTCAGTGCGAAGTGCAGTGCACACAAGAGCACAAAGGACCGGCCGAGCCCTTTGTGAAACTTGAGGATGCGCTCGTGCGAGATGCCAAAGAGGATCTCCCAGTGCTGGCCGCGCGCGACGGGCAGCAGAATGAGCATGAGGTTCACGAGCCCGAGATGGCCCGTGACCAGCACGAGGCTCTGGCCGGGCTGCGCGTTCGCGAACTTGACGTGCACCGAGAACGAGACGACGCAGAGCGCCAGGAGGTACACGATCAGCACGATGCACTCGCCGAGCTTGAGGTCGGCCAAGGTCGACCGAAAGCGCATGCAATACCCGGTCGTCGGTGGCGCGCACACGGCGCTGTGGTTGAGAATGTGCCACCGCCCGACGTGGGTCACGATAATCCCGAGGAGGAGCATCACCATGAACGTGGCCGCCGTGATCACGTCCGTGTACGTAATGACGCGCAATGACTCGGACGCATTGTCGATCGGCGGCAGCGAGTTGCCACCCGCGTTGGACGCCGCGATTGACTTGATCACGACGTTGGCCGAGCCTCGGCCTTGATGCATCGACGGCCACTGCGACGTGCCGTACGCCCAGTTGATAATGTTGTATGCATCTGGACGCACGGCCACGTCCGAGGCAATCTTGACGGCGTTGGATCGGAGGAACGTGTACGTGAGCGCGCCGTTGACCGCCGACGCCGAGACGACCGAGAGCGGCGACTGGTCCGTCGCGAGCACGGTGCCTGCCTTCTTGTAGCTCAGCATCTCGTAGAGCTGCGGTGCTTTCGCCGTGCTGTCGTAGATGACGGTGTTGCCAATCGGCGACGTGACCATCGCGCTCGACGAAGCGACTGCGATCGCAATCCACGACGCGGACGAGCTCGCAGGCATGCTCACTTGGAAGCACGCGTCACTGCCGTCGGTCAGCGCCTTGATCTGCATTGGACCGCTGCCTAACGTCGCAAGCGGCGCCGCGGCAAACGCCGGTGAGTCGCAGACCGAGGCCGCTGCAGCTTTAATAGCGACTTGCGCCGACCCGCGGCCTTCGTGCATGGACGGCCACTTGGTCAAGCCGTACGCGTAGTTGATGGTGCTGTACGCATCCGGGACAATCGCCACGTCCGACGCGATTTTGACACCGTTCGAGCGCTCGAAGGTAAATGTCATGGCACCGTTGACGACCGACGCGGCTTTGGCGACGACCGGCGACTGGTCGGCAGCGAGGACGGTACCAGCCTTCTTGTAGCTCAGCATCTCGTAGAGCTGCGGCGCCTGGGCGTTCGCATCGTATATGACAACGTTGCCGATCGGCGAAGTGACCATCTTTGGGCTGGATGCAATGGCGATCGAGGCCCACGCCACGGACGCCGAGGCGGGCACGCTCACCTGGAAGCACGAGTCCGTGCCGTTTGTGATGGCCTTCATCGTAAGCGGGCCCGTGCCAAGCGTCGCCAGCGGCATGGCCTGGAACGCGGGGAGGTCACAGACCGAGGCCGCATGGACGAGCCCGACAGAGGCCAGTAGCACACGCAGCATGCCCATCGCGCCTGAAGTAGAGCGAGGCGAATGACGAATGGCTCGAGCGCGTGGCAGAGGCTCTTCATGCGTTGGGCTCAGGCGGAGGTCGATGGCCGGTTCTTCGAATGCCAGGCTGTTTCGACGCAATGTTCCGCGCGGCTACCGTACGCGTTGGCAATATTATCCTGTGTGTCTCATGCTTGAAGAAGGCTCATACTTGTTGGTAAAAATAGAGATACAAAAGGTTCATATACATTATTTGGGACATATGTGATAAATGTACTTTAGAGTCGGCTCTGTCATACGCGCGCCACGTCACAACGAACGTGACCGTCAAAGGCAATGTCTGATGATTCCGCTTTTATGGTGGCATTACAAGGTGCACTTTGCCACTCCACCGACGTCCGAACGATGTGAATACGTTCGGCAGAAGCGCTTGGTTCGTCAACGTTCCTGCCGCATGGTACCGGCCGCATCATGAAAGCGACATCAAAGATAGGACCGAGTCGTATACCAATACTGTATGGGACGCAGTCGCAGTTTACCGTAGCACGGACGAGGACGTGTGGCTATGTACAAGCGTATCATGGTCATTGGGCCAGATCTGATATTACACAACAAAATGTGGATGAACGCGTTTTGCGCACCCAGTTTTCAGTGCAAAGGTAGCGACGATGCGAGCTGAAGATGATAGAGCAAGAAGCACATATTTCTCGCTCGACGCATCCTACATGTACGTACATACACTGGAATCGCCGTCCAGTCGTCTTTCATAGAGCTGCGTCAATCGACCATTTTCAGGTCTCGTCATACTCGGCCGAGATTCCAACGAGCTGGAGTACCCAGTTGCTACAAAGCGATTTAAATCAACCAAGGGCAACAAATCAGTATGGGCAATTGATGTCAACTGGTCACCTCCGCAACGTGCCTTCGATCGACGTGACCACCTCGATGGCTCTTGAGCGCGTTGGTGGGACGAAGTTCCATGTTAATATTGACGTTACGGCGATGCTATCAAGTGCACCCACGCTAATCGGTGCATTTTTGTCTGGAGCGCCGTGAGCTCACTCTGGAAGCGCGCCGCCTTCTCGTCGTCGGTCGTGCAGTGCCGAAGGTCGCAGCCCCACAGGTGGGCCTCTTCATCGAGCGACACAAACCCGTCTTTAGTATAGTGTTGGGACCGCTGCAGCACCATGCGTTGTGTGACGCGGCCATCGTCGCACCGGTCCAGCACGACCCTACGCGCGGTCAAGATTCGTTCCAATCGTATCCAATGTACCAGAACGTGCGATTGCAAGTCAGCGCTTGTTTCGGCAGCGCTTCGTCGTCGTGGATGTTTTGCCCCACGAAGACGATGCGGGACTCGGAGACGTGGCACTCGCGGAAAAGCATGTAATGGCTCGAGCCCTGCGCAACGCTCTGGCTGTGGATGTAGAGCAGGCGCGGGTCGACTTCGTGGACGAGCTGCCAACGCCGCATGAGATGACACAAATTTGATGACGACGTACGTTGGTGTCGAGGAGGTCGAGCGCGTCGCGATGGCCAACAAGGTTGCCGTGCAACCAGCTCGCGAGCTTGGCGCGGACAAAGGCCGCGTGGGCCGAGAGCGACGCCGGGTAAGTCTTCTGATCCACGATCGTATACTGCATGCACTCGTCCTGGATGCCTTCGAGGTGGAGGACGCCAGGGACGTCGGCCGTGCTTGGCAGCCCGTATTGCGCGAGAATCCGGTCCGTGTTGTGCAGCACGTGCTGAGTGATCCAGTCGACGCCCAGTTTTCGCGCGTCTGGTGCCGCCAGAAGCGTTACATGGCGCCACGACGGCGTCGTACACCGCGGTGTCGCCTATCACCAGGGGCGTGAGGGTCCATGTTCCAGCATGGGCGTACCGCAAGACCGCGCTGCGTCGCAACCCACGTGACCATCGCGCGCAGAAGCGTGCGGTTGGTCGACTTCTTGGCTATAAGCTCTGAGTTGTCGGCGTGGCTCGTCTGCGTGCCATCGTGCAGCGCAAGTGCCACGTCGCGCCAGGGTAAGCAGGTCGAGGGCGGTTGCTGCTGCTGCAGCGCGTGAAGCTGCGCCTCGAGCTCGGGCACAAGCGCCTGTAGCGCACGGATCTCGTCCAGCGTGTTCTGGCGGTAGATCTGCTGCTTCTGACGGTTGTAGATGCGCTTCCGGCGCTTCCGCTCGGCGGGGTCGACGGGCCGACGCATGCGCAGTGTTGATTGCAAATTGCAAATGGCATCAGTGCGTGTTGTTACCGCCGTCCAGTGACCGTGTAGAAAGGACTGGATGCCTTTTTATACCTGTGTTTCGTATGCGCATAATAATCTTACGTTTAGTGGCGGTCACGGGAACGTGGTTTGATTTAAGGCATTTCTATTCTTGTCGGAGCCGTATCCGGCGTCATCCGGTGCGGTATCACGCAACTTCAACATTGAACCGTCATGAGCGCGCATGTGCACAAAGCAAAGAGGCATGCAAACCCGTCAAAGACCCATCGGTACCTTTGTAAACGACCCAAGCGCAAGTACGAGCGTACTAGACTGCCCGTGGTAGTCGCCTTGCGCAACGACGTCAGCACCAAGATCACAGTTGATTTCCCTGATTTCCGCAGATTCCAGTTCTCAACCGGCTGTTGTTGAGAGCGCTCGATCCATTTCTACATTGATCAATCCATGCTCGGATAGCTTGCTCAGGCACTGTTTTTAAACCGTCTTGCGGCACGGTAAGAGTCGCCAACCGCAAACGCGCGCGATGGATACCGAGCAAGGTGGTGAGCCGCATCACCGGTCTGGAGCACTGATCTGTCGGACGCACTATGTACATATTTGTCACACACGTTCATGGCCCACGCACAAATCATTCCGTTGTCTTGTACGCTACTAGTCCAAGGGCTCTCGAGGACCACCAAAGACAATCGAGATTCCAAGAACCAACTTTAGGGTTCCGTTGGCAACGTCAAAGGGATAGAGAAGAAAGGGGCAACACCTGAGCCACACCTCCTGGGTATAAATCAAGTATCCACCGACTGGACAAAGATCGAGGTCGACTAGGTCCCGTCTGCATCTCGACACGAGCGAGGCACACGGCAACGTAAAGCACAGGGATTGGAGGGCCATGGGCAACAACCAATGCACGAATGCGTGCACGTGACGTTATCATAAAGAGCCATACCGCGAGCCTATGAGAATGATAGGAAAAAGAGGTGCCGCTGAGCCGACGGAAACGGCCTGCATCCAAGTGCACAAGTGAGCGTTCAGTCGTTCACGTTGGTTGCACTTCCCGGTAAAGTGCTTCCACGCAGCCACCATCATTCAGCATCTCACGGTGCGTGGAGCACGAACATCTCTTTCGATCGCATTGACACTTTTGGCATCATAGAGGAAGACAATACAATGTGCCGATAGTTGATGGAAGACGTGCAGTACCGGCATCGTCAGGCCAATGGCAAAGGATGCGGTCGCCCCTCATCGCTGCGATGAGTTCACACACCCAGCAGATGGTACGTATGTGCGTTATACCTCGATGCATCGTCGCAAAAGACCAAGCGGTAATCGAGGCACACTCCTATCTAACGTTAGATTGCGCATTCACATCCTGAACGTATTGGATAGTAGTCAGGTGGAGTGTTGGTCACCCGTGGTACTGGCGAAAGTGCAATTCGCAGACAGCATGCCCGAGGCGATCGATGCCCGGACGACTCGCACGCTGCGCAACACGGCCAAGGTCCAGCGGTACCGAAAGCGACTAGTGGCGACCAAGGAGGACCTCGCCGACCAGGCGACGCGCCTCCAGACCATCATCACAGTCCACAAGCTCACAGCGCCCTTGGGCTGGGACGACGTGTGCTCGGCGCTGGCGGAGACCCGCGAAGAAGCCAGCGCGTCAAACCGTGCGCTCAAGGCCAAGCGCAACGAGATGGATCAGATCATCGCGACGATGACCAAGTGGGTCGCGTCGATGACGCGGCCATCGGTGCAGGTACGTTGTGCACATCATCGCTGGCGGCTGACCTTCCATGGTGTAGTCAATGCTGCCAAAGTCGCTCGGCTGGAGTCGCACGAGCTTGTCGGCGGACCGGACGTCTCGCAAGATGGGGTTTGACTGGTACACGCTCCACCTGCGCAACAACACGGACCGGTTTTTTGCCCAATGCAACTTTCCATCGAACGGCGGCACCAACTGCTTCCACGTCGTCGAAGGCGACGACGATATCTTCCACTTTATTTGGAGCTACCAGCACGAATACGAACTGCCTATACAAGACGTGTACGCTGGCATTCGTCTGCCGATTTGGAGGAAGCTGCGCGCTGACACGTCGGCATTCCCAATTGAAATGCTCGACCAAGAGGTACATCTATCAACGCCACCAACACATAGTAAACCTACCTGATAGCTTTTGGATGACGTGGCGCCACGCAAGATGATGTATCGTCGGGTCGTGCTCTCGGAGAAGCGCACCGACGTGCTTCTCACGCGGGAATTCCCCGCCGACGCCACGAGCGACCGTATTGTATTTGTGTCCGGCAACATTCACGAAGACGCTCTCCTCCCCGAGAGCCACTACCTTCGCAACCGCATGTTTTGGTACTCCCCCTCGAGAGTAGCATTCAAGTGACACCGTCGCTGCTGACTAGGCATGTGCTCGAACCGGTGGGCCCCAACCGGACGCGGCTCCGGGTTGTCTGGACCATCTCGTCCTTTTTGTCCAATCAGAAGCCCGTGACGTGGGCAGAAGAGGCCGCGGTGCTCAAACGCGACCTCGGCGACGGCCCCGAGCATGTCCGAAAGCAGCGATTCCACGACATTAGCCGGCGGGACATGGCCATGCCCGATGACGCATGGAAAGCGCTCTTCACGTTCGAGTACGAAGCGTCGTAGCACCCTCGTTCTCGCTGCCAAGTTTATGCCTATCGACTATCTATGAAATACAGTGAATCGCATCCAGTCGACGTGCAAGCAATCCGTTGACTTTGCATCGGTGGCATTGTAAAGACAGTGTTTCTAATCCAGTGTTTGTAATACAGCGTTTGTGTACGGCGTACGTACCGCGATGACTCTCGCGCACGAGCTGGTAGTGCATTGGCGTCGGTATCGTAGTATCAATTGAAATCGAACGACTCGATTATTCCTTTTGCAAACTGAAGTCTTTATCAAGACCACTTCGGCAATTGCATTTCGTCGGCCCCCAACACTGGTTCAAATCGTGTCACAAACACTGTTTCAACAACCGAACGACGATCTAGAGTGATGGTCGTCGTTCTGCAACACCGATGACCGTCGTCGTTAGCGCAGACCAATTGACACCATTGGCACTTGCATTTTCGACAGCATGGCCAGGCCCATCGTCACGGACGCAGAGTTGCTCCGCCGCATCTCGGCGTACCAAGACGGCTACGACCACGACACGCAGCACCTCGTCGTGCTGCTGCGCCAGGCCGGTGCGTTTTCCCGAACGCCGTTTCCGTAGCCGCGCCTCGCAGCGACAACGCTAACTTTTGCGACCGAGTGGAAGGGCTTCGCATGCGACGGCGATCCGGTCGGCGTTTTCTTGCGTCTCTTTACATGGATCCCGTACCTTCAACGTGCTCATGCCGCCACAGACGTTCACCGACTGCTCAAGCACGACGACATTGCAGGTGCGCTATTGGTGTATGCGAGCTATATCCAGGATCCAACGCTGCTTACGACGGTGCTCGATCGAAGCACAGAAGTGCCGCAGCACTACGTCCTGCGCGCGCTCGAGGTGGCAGCCTACAAGAACAACTGTGGTCTCACCAGGGCGCTTCTTACCACGTCGTATGCATCCGATCGCGTGCCGAGGTCACCTAAACGTGATGACGTTGCTAGAGGACTACGGAACGCCGGCCGTGCTTGACACGGCCGTCGCGTCCGGACACTAGACTGCGAGGTGACGTCACAAGAACATGCATGCGCGTACGACGAGCGCGCACTGGCAGACGCGGCCGCTGCCGGCTTCAACGAGGTGCTTGACTTCGTTCACTCCACGTGGCATCCCACGTGTGATTCCGACCTCCATGACGTGGCAGCGTCGCATCGATTTCCCACCGAGGGTGCTTTGGAGGCGGCGGTTCGAGCCGGGCAAACGGGTGCGGTTCATTTTCTCTTGGGGCTGTGCCGCTTCGCCGACCGCGAAAAGGCCATCGAGTACGCTGTGCGATCTGGGCGTGTTCAACTCCTCGTCTCCCTTGGCGAGGCTCCGTTGTCCTGCTGGCCACGTGATAACGCAACGCTCCTCCGCGCGATTGATGCGGGCCAGGACGAGCTCAGCATGCTTCTTTTGCCGTACCGAACGCAGCCAATCTTGCACCGGGTCGCCTGCCGTGGTCGTCTGCAGCTCGTGACGGCGCTGCTTGCCGACACGGACGAAGAATGCGAGCGCGACACACTAGATACGGTCGCGACCCACGGCTCGGTTGAGATGCTGCAGCTCTTGCTACAGCATCGCAGCGGCAATGTGACGGCTCGCGCGATGGACGGCGCGGCGGCCAACGGGCACATGGCGACCGTTGTCTATTTGCACGAAAATCGCATGGAAGGCTGCACGACGGCGGCCATGGACGCGGCCGCGCGACACAACCATTTAGACGTGGTTCGATTCCTCCATTTACACCAGCATGAAGGCTGCACGGCGGCAGCGATCGACGGCGCCGCACGCATGGGACACCTCGAAATGGTCCATTTCCTCACGACCTTTCGGCGAGAAGGGTATACCGCACGGGCCCTGGAAGAAGGGACGTCCGACCGCGGCTTAAAACGACCCCACCTCTAGGAATCGCGTTGGTTTAAGAATTGCATAGTACGAGTAATCACTCGGCAAATGTATGTGTCTTGACGAAGGCATGGTTTTGTGTGATGGAACCCGCGTCTCTGCACCAACACACCAGATTATTGCTGCTGTACACTCCGCCGTGCATCGTCCAATGGTCACTAATGAGGAGGATGCGTGTCCTCGAGCATTGTATCTAGTGCAGGGTGTCGGGCGAGATTGGTCGGGCGAGATTGGTCGGGCTCGTTGGCGGTCTGTGTCGAAAGGTCGCCCGAAACCACCGACGCCGACGACGATCCGACGACCGCCGTCCGTAGAGCGGCGTGGCGCGACTCGCACGTCATTCTACCAGTAGACGGACATACATGGTCGTCGTACATTGGCAACTGACGTGGCATCGCCGTGAGCATCGAAACTGCAGCCGCCCCAACAAAAGTTCGAAGCTTAGAGCGTTTACTTTATCCGGATAGCGAAGTTCGCAGCTTCGGCCACGACCTTCAACTGATCGAATTCATCTCGTTTGACGAGCTATGTTCGCGCGCAGCATAACCAAAGGTTATGCTCGCGCTCGATACAACCTGTATTCCATCTTTTTGAGGTCGTGCATCACCAATGGCCGTCTCCATGTGCTTGCCAATATACTTCGGACAGTCCTTTGCCGTAGACGGAGAGGACGCGCCGTACGTCGCATTCTCGGGGCTATCCAATGCAGAAACGATGCACACGGTGACGTTGGCACACAAGGCGTGAATGGCACGTGAAAAAGCAGGTCACTGCTTCCCTCGCAGACGCACGACGGGCATCGAAGTAGAATAATCGAAGTTGGCGGCGATCTTTATCCGGATTTGTTCTGGGAAACCGGCGAGTTGTTCCAGGCGTCGCGTGGCGAAGAAGGTTAAGCGGCCGCGACCGACGCTCCATTCACTTTGCTTCCGTCGACCTAGGAAGAGGGACATGCAGCTCTTCGAACCCGAGCCCGAGTACATCGGTACGTCAGCCCGCGCCGGGCACGGTCTCATGGCCACACGCGCTTGGTAGACGAGCGCCGCTGGGAGCGCATCGAGACGCTCGGCGAAGGCTACAGCCCGCGGACAGGCCATACCGTCGTCTCCTACGGTACATGCTGGCGCGGTGATGATGGCGAGCTCACGCCACGCAGGCGCGACGTTGTACGTCTTTGGTGGCACGGACCGGCGGCGGAGGCAGCAAGACCTCTTCCAGTTCGACATTGGTACGCCATTCTGGCGGGATGCCCAGAGCTCATGCGATGGCGGATGCTTGTAGAGTCGTGCATGTGGTCGCAAGTGGATGTAAACGGGACGCTGCCGCCTCGGCGGTCGGGCGCGCTTGGCGTCGTCCATGAGAACAACATGTACATCTTTGGCGGCTACGACGGGCGCGACGGCAACTACTTTAACGACCTCTTCTTCTTCAACTTTGGTACGTCGTCGAAGCACTACTGGCGTAGCCGGGATGCTGACGAATATGACGCTAGAGACGCGCAAGTGGAGCGAGATGCCCAACCTCTCGATCGTCAAGCCCGAGTCGCGCACGGACCACATCATGGTGCTGCACGCGTCGAATATTTATATCTTCGGCGGCTACAATGGGTCGAGCCGCTTCAACAACATGTACCGCTACGAGCTCCTCGAGAAGCGCTGGCGCAAGATGGACGCGACGGGGCAAATTCCGTCCGGTCGGTTCGGTCACTCGGGCGCGGTGCACGAGGCGTCAAAGCGGCTCGTCATCTTTGGCGGCTGGGACGGCCGCGATACGCTGGACGATCTGTACGAGTACCATCTCGAGACAGGCGTCTGGGCTGTCATGAAGACAACGGGCAAGAGCCCGCCGCACCGGTACCGCCACACGGCCGTCATCTACGAAGACAGTATGTTTGTCTTTGGCGGCGTCGACAAGGCCCACTCGCGCTTCAACGACCTCCAGCGCCTCGACCTCGGTACGCTACATGTGTCCATTGTAGCAAAGACTTATGGAGTGCCTAGTGACCAACACGTGGAGCGAAGTGTACACAAGCGGGTATGTGCCCAGCAGCCGCACGTTCCATCGAGCGGTCGTCGTGACCAACCGCATGTACCTTCTCGGCGGCTACGACGGCACAGATCGCCTCCACGACCTCTACTCGATCCACGTCGGGCCGCTCTCGCCGCCATCGCTCCTCAACCTCTGTGCAGCGTACACACGCCACAACGTCGACCGGATTTTAGAGCACCACTCGTTCCGCGGTGTGCCCTACGGTAACCCACAGCGCCACGCGTGGCACGATCTATATTGCCATCCTTAGACGTCCTGGGCCAAGTCATCTTTCGCCGAGACGGCGACAACGACCTTCGCGGCAAGTGCACCGTCTGTCGTGATGGCCGTTGCAGTCTCTACAAGCTCTCCCGGGTACGTGGCGTCTTGGTTACGAGACGCGGGCAACTCAGCACACACGCGTAGATGCCAGCACCAGAGAGTGCGCCACCCGCACGGCATCTACGGTCGCGCGATCGCCCCAACAAGCACGTCGAAAACACCATGCCGTGCGTCTGTGGACATGGCAACGGCCTGCACGAGCTCATTGACGAACGCAGTACGTCGCGCAAGCATCGCTCGCTTGGTCTGATATCCTCGGCCTAGAGCTCTTTGGCGACCGCGTGCCCATGAACGACACAAACGGCAAGAGCAAAGGTATGCGCGGAATGGAAGCAGACAACTGGAATTGAACTTGCGTCTAGTGCTCCTCTTGTACAACTTGTACAAGCGAATCTTTGACGGTCCGATCCCGCCGTCCGCCGAGCACCCGCCAAACCAAGCGTCAAGCGCGTAGCGACCGCGCCTCAGTGACTGCATAAATAAAACGCGTAAAACAACCCGATTCGGCACCACGTCAAATGGCTTCGCAGTAGTGTGCCCTGTGGAAACGCGACAACGGACGATTTAGTCGCTAATTCGCTTGGCACTACATGTCAAAACGACGAGTGGGACGAGACAACTCTTGAGGCACGGCTTTTGGAGGCCCGACTCGTGATGGATGGCCGCCGATAGACGAGGTCATCGCCCTCGCGTCGAACGTCGAGTGAGAGCGTGAATCCAGAGATTTGATACCATAGTTGGAGTGGAGCTAATAGTGATTTCTGCGCTGTAAAAAGAGTAGAGGGTGCCGGCACCATGGCCGCGGAATCGACGGCCACTGAGAAGTGGGTTACGTCAACCAGCTGTTCATGCTCGGACCTGTAACGTTCAGTCTGTCGCAGGCAAAGCCTCCTCGTCGTCCATTGCCGATCACAGACACAAGCGAAGTACCAATACGGGTAGATGAGCGAGAGTCCCAAACACACGCCGTTCGAACGAGAGGCGCCGCCGCCCCGGGCCACGGCCTTTCGCGAGATCGTGCTGCTCGGGATCATCTGCTTTGCGTGCCCCGGTATGTTTAACGCGCTCAACGGCCTCGGCGGCGGTGGCCAGCTCGACACGTCGGTAGCATCCAACGCCAACGTTGCGCTCTACGCGTGCTTTGCACTCTTCTCGTTTCTCGCGGGCTCGATGCACAACCTCCTCGGACCGAAACCTTGCGTGCTCCTCGGCGGTCTCACGTACGCAGTCTATGCTGGGTCGCTCCTCCACTACAACATCCATGGCTCGTCGACCCTCGTCGTTATTGCCGGCGGCCTCCTCGGCGTTGGCGCGTCCTTGCTCTGGACAGCGCAAGGCGCCATGATGCTGGCGTACCCAAGTGAGCACGAAAAAGGCACGTTCATCTCGACGTTCTGGATTGTCTTCAACCTCGGCGGCGTCCTCGGCGGCTTTATCCCGTTCGGCTGCAACTTCCACTCGGCCGCATCGACCGTGAACGATGCCACGTACATTGGTTTTATGGCCATCATGGTGCTCGGGGCGCTGCTGGCGCTTTTGCTGCGTCGCCCACACCGCGTCGTGCGCTCGGACCACTCGCTCGTGGAGTACCCCACGAGTGCAACGTCGCCGCTCATCGAGCTCCGCGGTCTCTGGACGGCGCTCCGCGATCCCCGCGTGCTCTGCTTGCTCCCCGCGGCGTTTTACTCGAATTTCTTTTACGCCTACCAGTTCAACAACGTCAACGGAAAGCTCTTCACGCTTCGCACACGGGGCCTCAACAACGCTCTCTACTGGGCCATGGAGATGCTCGGCGCCTTCGTCTTTGGCACCAAACTCCTCGACGTCGACGATTGGTCGCGCGCGAAACGAGCCCGCGTGGGCTTGTTTGTGCTCACGGCGCTCTGCGTGTTGACGTGGGCGCTCGGCGCGGGCCTCCAGTCGACGTATACGCGGACGTCGACGCAAGAACTGATCGACTTTACCGACGCCAAAGCCGCGTTTCCGATGGTCGTCTACCTTCTCTACGGCTTCCTCGACGCGACCTTCCAGACCTATGTCTACTGGATGATTGGGGCGCTCACCAACGACGCGTCCGAGCTCGCGCGCATCGTGGGGCTTTACAAGGCCTTTCAGAGCGCGGGCGGTGCCATCTCGTGGAAAGTCGATGTTGCCGGATCGGGCTTGATGCTCCAGCTCGGACTCAATTGGGGCCTCATGCTGCTCGCGCTGCTCTGCATGGTCCTTGTTGCCCGCAACTTGACCAAGTAGTACTAGTAATTGGTATACGTTCGAGTGAAAGAGTGCACAATTTTGTCATCCATCGTGTCACTGTGTGACTGATTCCGCCTCCAAACGCCAGACAAAGGGAGGCCGTACTTCCAAACACCAGCGTGTGTACTAAGAGGCAAATAGGGAACTAGATAGGCTAACTGACTACTGGAGCCCTGGCCATAGGCTCCTGTGCAGTCCCATCCTAACGGTTTCTCGGTAGGCCTATCTTACAGATAGATTGATACAAACTCATCGCCGTGTACCTAGCGGCTGTAGTGCTGTGCAGGTCAAATATCCAGTGCTCAACCACTGTATAAGGCATCTACTGCCACACACTGCACAAAGCCCTCGCAGCGCGACAATGGAACACATTGACGTAAAAGTCTCTCTGTTGCTTCCCGGTACACCGCCGTTGCTTTCCAGGTGAGTTTATCTACTACTACGCGGGCCAACGACGTTCGAGTCCTCCGACGCCAGAATAGGCGCCCAGACAGCTCAGACGCCTATGGCTCGATTGCACCTCTGGCAGATATTGATCCGAACGGGTTTTATAGCTGCAACAGTTTACCTATACCGTTGCCAAGGTCTCTCTACCGTGCGCGAGGAATAATGCTACACGAATGATCGATCGCCATCAGCATGGCACCACCCTGCCACTGCACTAGAACGGCCGCCACGATGGTTACTTTGTACAGTACTTGAGCATCTGAGCAAAAAGATTTCGTCGCTCCTGCACTGAATGTCGCCTGTCTCTAGTTAGTTGGCCGTCATCGACTAAGCTCATGTGTGGCATTTGGCATCCACAATGGACCAATCCGGAACAATCCAAGCAATCGTGGCCAATCAGAGGCGGTCAATCTCCATTACGCCCATCATGGTTCAAGACACAAACCCGAATGAGGATGAAAGCCTCGCGCCGACCGTGCTCGAGGACGACCCGCGGGCTGACTACCGCCTCAAGAACCGTCTCAAGCAGCGCAAGTTCCGGGCGCGCTACCAGGCCGACCGTGCGCAGCTAGAGGCCGAGATCGACGAGCTATCGGCTGTGCTCGCGATTCCGCCGGCGCTCGCGTGGTCGCACGTGGCCGCCGTCTTTGCCGCCGCCACCAAGGACGCGTCGCGAGAGAACTTGCGCCTCCGCGCGATACACGCGCGTCGCGCCCGGCTCGCGCAAGCCATCTCGCGCTGGGTGACCGCGTCCGCTATCTCGGTCCTCCGAGCCATCATCGGCGCCCCGTCGCTCATAGTAGCGCGTAGGGTGTGCCCCGGACGTCGTCGATTCCGCGCGTGACGCTGCTGGCAGATGAGAATGCGCGCAAGCTGGGCGTCGACTGGATCACGACGCAGTGGTACCACAACACGGACCGCATGCTCTCGCATTATGGCTTTCCGGGCGCGTCGTCCCGGCCCATTGTGGACTTTAACGTCCAAGTCCTCCACGACGATACGTTTAACCTCTACTGGCGCATCCAGCGGGAGCTGCCACTGTCGCTTGAGGCGGCCGACGCTGCGCTCTCCGGTCGGATCCGTTCGCTCTTTCGAGGCGATAGCCTCCCCGACTTTTACTCGCTCGTCGATCGCGAGGTATTTTCCTTGCCAAGAGGTATAGAGTAATGCTAGAATTGCGTAGCTCCTAGCACAAGTCGACCCAACGCTCTTGTACCGCTGCGGCGCCAAGGAAGACGACGGCGAGACAGACATGTTTCTCAGCCGCGAGTTTCGAACCCTTGACCGCGTCGTCTTTGTCGGCGGCAGCGTCCAGGACGACGATCGCATCGACCACAACCACATGTGGCACCACCGCACCTTCTGGTATGCAGGTATATTATAGCTCAACAAATGGTCCAACGCTCGCTTTGTAGGTACGTTCTTGATCGGACATCGCCGACGACGTGCACGTTGCGCGTGCTCTTTTGGCACTCGAACCTCTTTACGAAGGACCGAGGGTACACCCTCGAAGACGAAGCGGCCGCGTGGGACCACGTTGTCGGCAGTAGCACCGAAGACGTCGAGTTTGAGAAGCTCCGGCGTCTCATGTTTGCCCGGTGCCCCGACGCCATTTACAGCCGAGACAAGTACCTCGCACTGGAGCCGTAAGGCTTGGTCCTTAATGAAGCATCTATATGTCCCTGCTGGCGTGCTCGGCAAGTAACCGCCCGTGTCGAATTCATTGGTGCATCGACGAGCACTGCACTGTGCAGCTATCACCGACACCCGACACCAAGGCTGCGTCGCAGGGGAACATGACATTCAGAGGCCACTAATCAAACTCAAAGGACACATGTCACAGAGCGACACGAGCTTCCAACTCTAAGGTTATGGCATCCGTACGACACTTGTCCTATTCGACAGGCACAGCGGATGGGGCCGAATATTGTCTTCTTGTGCACACATGGAAGCAGTGTACTACCTACTACCCCGCTTCCTACGATAGCACGTCGGAAGACGCCAAACGTGCAACGGGAGACCCACCACTTGGCCGTTGCCGTTTCGGGTGGTATTTTGACGCCAACGGACGCATCAAGATGGCGCATTCGATTCACTCCGTCTCCTTCTGTGCCGCACAATTCGAAACGCAGAAGCATGGCAGCAGACCTCGCATCCTTCAAGGCCTCGGTGCTGGCCGAGTTTCCGCTCGAGCGCATGGAAACCGCGGGTCTCGTGCCAATGGGCAACCTGGATGATACGCTCACGCGGTACTTGGCGGCGCGCCCGACCCAGGCCGAGTCGCTCAAGATGATTCGAGACAGCATGCGCTGGCGCGAAGAGAACAACATCGGGCGCCTCGCGAAGCAATTCATGGTGCCTAAGGCCAAGGCCGACGTCATCCGCCGCTACCTCGTAGGTCTTTGCGTCGTATATGGGAGGAAGATTCACGTTACTGTAGCCGCAAGGCTGCCACGGCGTCGATAAGGAAGGCAACGTACTCCTCATCGAGGACATTGGGGGCCTCGACACGGACGCGATGGCCAAGACGTGCAAATTCGACGACGTTCTCAACGCGCACATTCAGAAATGCGAGTTTCAAATGCACTACACCTTCCCCAACGCCGTACGACGTATCGCAATCATACCTCCATCGTCGAACGCTCCAAATAGGCCAAGCGCGTCGGGAAGACCATGGTCAAGTCCACCATCATTTATGACCTCGCGGGCATTGGCATGCACACGCTCAAAAAAGTGGTGTTTCAATTTGTCAAGGAGGTGGCCGTCATCAACCAAGGTAAATTGATCGGTGTGTATATGTCAACGCGGACGTAAAACTAGATCATTACCCCGAGACGCTCAACCGTGTCTTCATCGTGAACGCGCCGCTCTTCTTTTACGGCACGTGGAAGCTCATCGAGGTGTTCCTCAACGAGAATTCGCGCAAGAAAATTTCCATTTTGGGCAAAAACTTCAAGCCGACACTGCACACGCACATTGACGCGGACCAGCTCCCCAAGTCGCTCGGCGGCACGTGCGAGTGCTTTCCCGGTCAGCCCGTCGGTGCGTCCTTTCTCAAAAGCCTCTGCAGAAAGGCCTGCATCGTGTCGAATAGGCGGCTGCATCTCGTCGAGTGCGTTCGTGGGGACGCATTTTTGGAACGAAATGGACAGCACGTTGCGCCCATGCGACGGCGACGATGGGACGCTGCCAGCGTAAAGCGAGCGTGATCGACATAGCGGTGTCTGCCGTGTTAATAGACTAGCAAGTTTATCATGGACCACGACTCTTCTGTCCGACCTACTGCGTGGACGCACTATAAGATCGTAGCGCAGCAGAAAGGCAGCGACTGCCTACGTCGCAGTAGCCAGTGCGCATACGCTGGCGCGACCAACAGGCGTCGTCGTCCGTCTTACGCGTCCACCTCTGCCGATGCTATCCTGATGCGCTCGAATCTTGCACCCGCGCCACTCGAGCTTTTGTGTCCAGCGTTCCCACACCGCAGCTGGCAGCGCTACAATTGTACGGCGGATACGTGACATTGCCGTTGCCGCGCCAAGAATTGCTTGCCGGCGCTTGGCCCAGCCGCGCCGCCGCTTCCGTAAGACCGTGGGAGCACGCGTGCGAAGAGGGCCCAAGACGGACCGTGGGGGCCTGGCAGCGTGGTGGCGTGCGTTTAGCCCCGACCTGCGGAGAAGTGTTTTTTGTGTTGCCGAGCGGAAACGCGAATTTTGGCCAATGAAATCGCGGGATAGGTTACGCTCGGCGCTTGTAAGACAGCCGAATCAGCCACCAGGACGGAAGAGGACGACTTTAGCATGTCGCGATACATGGGCGGCGTGTACGACATGGACGCGCTCCTCGGGTCCGGCGGGCCCGACCTCGAGAACTTCAGCCTCCAGTTCGACGTGCCGGGCGGCGACGCCGACGACGTCGAGCGGCTCAGCGACGACCTCGAGTACGACGAGCAAGAGATCGAGCGCAACACGATCCACATCCCGGAAGACGACCTCAACGACCTCGACGACAGCGACAACGACGACGTCAATCGGTCGCCGATGTCGGAGCGCTTCTCGGGCATGAGCGACGACATCTTCAACGACAGCGACAGCGACATCTTTGGCAACGACGACCGCGACGACCATGACGACGACGACGGAGCAAGCCATGGCGACGACCTCTACGACGAGGCGCGCGACTCGTTCGACTCGGTCACGCTTGACTCGGTCATGAGCGACCTCAACTTTGAGTTTGGCTCGCTCACCGACACGCCGGCGATCGAGGTCGAAAACTACTTTGAGAACCCGGACGACGAGTACGAACTGCCAGTGTCGAGTGGCGACCCGCTCTCGATGCGCCGCGTCTCGATCGACCACAGCGCCGCGACGCTGTCGCAAGCCACTGGCGCCATGTACAAACTCATTTGGGAAGAGGGCCTCCTTGGTCTTCGGCTCAAGATGACATCGCTCTTCCTCCCCGCCGTGACCAAGCTCACGGGCAAGAGCTCAATGCTCGGCATCCACCTCGTCGAGATTGGCGACTACCTCGTGCGCATTGGCGACCAAGAGACGCACCGCATGAACTTTCGGGATGTCATCGACCTCCTCAAGGTCGCGCAAAAGCCCGCTGCGCTTACGTTTCGGCGCGCGTCCGACTCGGCCGCGCCGCCCATGGAGAAGGACCTTACGTCGAAAGGCACGGGCGCGTATGCGTGGAAGAGTTCGATTGCGCAGCGTATTGCGGCGCGCCTCGAAGAGCTCCAGGCGGAAGAGAAGGCCAAGGAAAGCCAAGCGCCGTCGATTGATATGGACAACAAGTACCCGGTGTTTTGGGAAGAAGGCCCGCTTGGCGTGAGTCTCGTCGCCAACAAGGACGTGCCGTACCCGCAGGTGACGCGCATCACGGGCAAGAACCGGTCGGCGCAGGTCAAGGACATTGTGCCCGGTCACTACCTCATCTCGATTGGCAACTACGACACGTCGTCTGGCACGTTCAACGCGGCCATCAAGCAGCTCCACGAAGTTATCAAGCCCGCGACCTTGTATTTCGCACCTGACTTGCGCCAAGTCTCGCTGCGGCCCGAGATTGGACAAGACGAGTACGAGCAAGGCTGGGAGAAGAAGCAGCCGCTGGGCTTCACGCTCAAGTGCGCTCCGTACGGCACGATCGTTGCCGACGTCGGCGTTGCCAAAACGGCCAAGACCAAGCAAGGCAAGACGCCGTCGTCCCCGACCAGCGCGAGCATGCGCGTCGGCGACCAGCTTGTGTGGGTGAACGACGACTGCGTCGATGGCATCGAGTTCCACGAAGTGCTCAAGACACTGCGCCAGGCCAAGCGGCCGCTCCAGCTGCGCTTTCGGCGAGAAAAGGCAGCGATCGAGCTCAAGCTCCAAGCGTCCAAGAAGCAGCTGTCGCCACCGCCAACGACGGTGCCGCCGCCGCCGCCGTCCACGAGCAACGGGAACAAGAAGGACAAGCATGACGGGATTCCGTTCACGACCAAACTCTCGTCCGCGCTCAAGGACGCCGTCAAGATGGGCAAGCCCAAGCCGGACGACGGCGGGAAGCGCCATTCGATCACGCCCGAGAAAAACACGTCGCGGGGCTTCTTTGGCAAGCAACAACAACAGCAGCAGCAACAACAAGCCTCGAACCCGACGTCGACGCGCCATCCGGCAATAATGCCATTAGTGGCACGTCCGAGCGCTCGAAGCGCTCGAGTTTGCACTCGCCCCGGCAAAAGCAATCCGCTTCGGCGACGACACCCGACAAACACCACCGGACGGTGCACCAATTGCTCGACTCGCCGGCGCCGATTTCGTCACCGCCCCCGCTGGCATCGCCACCACTGTCGTCGCCACCGCCGCCGTCGTCGTCGGTGCTGAATGGCCCGATTTCCTCGTCGACGGCCATGTCGCTGGACAAGGCCCACGCTGCGATTGTGGCTGCTGCTGCCGCCACCGCCGCCGCCGCGCTCGAGCTCAAAAAGATGAACCTCGCTGCAATTCGCAAGTCGGAAATGGCCGACATGGACGACAACAAACCACCGGCATCCTCGTCCTCGGGCACGATCTTGCACCCGCTGTCGGTGCAGCCGCAGTCGACGCACCGGTCGTCGCCGCCGAAAGAAGAGCCCACGACGGACGTCCCCGTGGCCAAGGTGGCGCGGTCGTCGTCGCACCCGCCCGAGTCCTCCAGTAAAGGCGGCATCTCGTTCGAGTACGAGATTACGTGGAGCGCGGGCCAAGAGCTCGGTGTGACGCTCAAGCCGCACCCCGAGTCGCGCCGTGCCGTCGTCTCGCGCGTCACTGGCAACAACGACAACACCAAGCGCATGGCGCTCGGCGACATCCTTCTCGGTACGAACGCCTTCTCCTTTTGAGCGTGTGTAAACAGGTGTCTTACCGATAGGCGCCAATGGAATTCCGTTTACGCCGCAGCAGAAGCTCAATGACACGCTATCGATGCTCGCAACGATGCCCAAGCCGGTCGTGCTCCGCTTTCTCCGACCGGCCAAACCCGTGTACCCCACGAGCTCGCGCAGTGCGAGCCACACGCCGGCGCGCCAAGAGTATGCGCTCGAGTGGCCCGACAAGTGCCGCCTCGGGCTCCTCTTCTCGGCGCACCCAATGACGAACGCGCCGTTCGTCTCGCGCATGGAGTACCAGAACGCCGACGACGTCGTGTGCCCACCGCACCTCAAGCAAGTGCATCTCGGCGACATCCTCGTGCACCTTGGCGACACGGACCTCCGCGGCCTCCCGTTTGACCAGTGCATCCAAGCCCTCACGGTGGTGACGCGCCCCGTGACGATGCGGTTCCGGAGGGGCGACCTCATTCCGCAAGCGCCCGTGCCCAAGTCGACGCCGCACCGAAAGAATTCGAATAAAAGCAGCTCGAGCCACAGTAGTAGTAGTAGCAGCACCAGTACGAGCCAGCACCACCACCACCACCACCACGCGACGCCGCCCTCGCCGTCGAGCCAGCACCATTGATCGTCCACACCGTATAATTTACCCCGTGTCACCCTATCGGTCCTGTCCGTCGCGTCATTGCGTCATTTCAGAGCACTGCAGACGCCATGTATGCGAGATGGAGATGTTGACCGTTCCATTATTGAAAGAGCGCAAGAGGCTCGGCGTGGACACAAGCTTCAACGGGCATCGCTAGCTCCTGCACCTTCTGTTCCGACCGCGGTAGATGCAACGGACGTTGCAAGGAGCAAACACCACACTAGGAGTCGAGCAAGGACGGGTATATTGACCAGATAGCGAGCAGAGAGCGACGAGGAGACGCTTACTCGAACGAGTCTTTGTGGGCCAGCTTTTCATACTGGGTCGCGAGCCGGCGGCGGGCCTCCTCCCTCGTCTCGGTCGGCGCCATCGGTCGCCGGGCCGGCGGCTTGACGCCAGCGGTTGGCGCGAGCAGCGGTTGCTTGACCCCGCTCGCTTCGAGGTGCAGCGAGCGCTCGGCCGTCTCGATTCCGTGGCCGCCGCCCTTGCGCTTCTTCTTTTCTTCTTCAAACACGAGCGCGAGGCGCTGCTTCTCGGTGAGGAGCTGCATCTTGGAGTACTGGATGTCTTTGGCGACGTCCGTGATCGAGATCGCGTCGAGGAGGTTGTCGAGGAGGCCGTTCTTGACGTTGTTCGTGATCTCGTTGTTCTTCTCGCGTTCCATGCGGAGGAAGTCGTCAATCTTGAACGCATAATGGTGCACAACGGCGAAGAGGAGCATCTCGACGCACACGATAAAGTTGTTGAGCGCGGCGCCAATCTCGGCCGTCTCCCAGCACTCCTCATAGTGGCAAATGCCACTGATCGGGTCGCACTCGATGCTCTTGCAGCGAATGTGCCACGACTCGGAGATGACACCCGACTTGCCGAGCGCCGAGATGGTGCAGCTCTGCCAGAACGTAAAGAAGATGATCATCTTGATGGCCATAAACTTGGGGAAGGGCTTCATGGGCGCGAGTTCTTCGAGGCAGCCGTGGTAGAAGAGCACGAGGCAGTAGAGCGCCCACGTCTGCGAGACGGTCAGAATGAGCGTGAGCCAGCCGTACGCGACGAGCGGGTTCGTGTACTCGCCTTCTCCGTAAAAGTCAAAGATGATGCTCACGAACGTCATGACCGTGATGAAGATCTTGGACGGGATGTACTGCAGAATGCCAAGCGTGTTCATGCGCACAAACTGCGGGCCCATCTTCCACGTGTTCAAGCACCATTGGAAGCCCATGACGTGGTGCGCGTCGTGCTTGTGGCTGCGCAGGCGCTGCGCGAGCACCTCTTGCCCGCCGAGGAACTCGATCATAAAGTAGTAGAACGAGTGCAAAGCGAAGGCCTCGTAAAAGTCGCGGATCGTCTCAAAGTAGATCTTGTACTCGGGAATCGTGAGCGCGAGGTACGAGGTGACGGCGTAGATCGGCACCATGAGCAGAATGCGCAGCACGTAGCGGCGGATGCCGGCCTGCGGATTGTACAGCAGATGCGTCCACACCTCCCAGCCCGAGAGCAGCACCGTGAGCAGCGTCAGCGCGGCCGAGATGGCGAACGCGATCGAGAGGATCTCCATGGGCTCGCCTTCCCAGTGTGATTGATTGTGCGACCAAGCCTGCCCGCAGTCAATGAGTTTGCCCTAAAAGAGGGCTTGGCTGACGCTCTTGATGACAAAAGTAGGTAAACGAGGCACCCTTTGGCACAAGAAAATAGCCGGCCCAACGTCGACGCACCCTTTTTTGACATGGAGCGCAGGCTATCACCTGGTGAAAGACTGGATCGAAGGCAGCCGCAACTGCGCGACAGACTCGCTACGACACGCTGAGCGGCCATCGCGGCGAGGAGGTAGGTCCTGCAGATTGGCACCGATAGCTGCAGCCGTCAGAATATTACGACGCCGCGTGAGTGAGCGAACGACAACCGAGCGATAGCACATAGCCATGCCTCCGCCAACGATGGGTATCCTATCGAGCAGCTCCACCGTGTACTGCAAATGTATGTTGGTGGATGGGCCATCGACTGCTCGAGCACTTTATGAATGACTGCAACCACGCGCTTCGAGACGGCATGGAAATATTACCGGTAAAGCATTGACGGAGCTCCAATGTTGTAGCCCTCTACCGGTACTATCTAATTGGTTCCAGCTCACACGGACCGACGACGACGACTTGGGCTCGGCACTACTAGTACAGTACTACCGGTACCTATGCCTAGCGTTCAGCAACCACGCTTGTTGCGATCTTTGTCGCAATGCATATGAGACGACTTGCATTGAAGCTCTCTTCTCGTGGTTTGCGAGCAGCAGCGATAGACAGTAGCTCTTCACAAGGTATCGTCACTTTGTCGCAACGGGTTATACGACAACATGTATTGCGCTTCGTTTAGAGCAAGTAGGTCGTCTCATTCGCTGTGCCACTCGAGGTCGGCGAGGCAAAGGGCGACGAGGTCGGCGTATACTCGTCAAACGCCGCTGCTAGGAGCTGCTTCTTTGTGAGAATCGTACCGCCCAAGTCGTCCTTGCGCATCGTCTCGGCAGCGTCCTTGACGTCGGCGGCCATGGCCGCTGGCAGCGCTGCAAAGTTGCTCGCTACACAAGTCCCACCGCCTTCGCCGTAGTGCCACTTGTTGATGCGCACGAAATCTGCCACGTCATATACGACAAGGTGGACGATCGCAACGAGCAACGACTCGACACTGAGCACTGAGAAAGCTACAGCGTTCCAGCGGTCGGTGCTGTGCGCTACAATCTCGAGCAGCATGCCTTGCCAGCTCGTGAAGAAGAGAACGGCCGTGATGGCGAGGAACTTGGGCAGCGGCCGCATCGGACGTAGCTCGTCCACGGTCGCGAGGTAGAAAAGCACGAGGCAGTAGAGCACCCACAGCTGCGACAGCGTGAGCACAACGCAGAGATAGCCGTACGTGCGGAGCGGGTTGAACATCTCGCCGTCGCCGTAGATGCCGAGGAGCGACGAGACGACGATAAGGAACGTCACGGCGAGCTTTACGGCGATGTACTGCAAAATGCCAGCCGCGGTCAAGCGTAGAAAGATACTGTTCATGGGCCACGGCTCGAGGTAGTATTGGACGCCGGCCCAGTGCCTCACTTGTCGTTTGCCCCGAAGCGACTCGACGAGAACGGACGGACCGCCAAGCCAGATCACGAGAAAATCGTAGAAGGCATACAACACGACGGGCTCGCAGCAATTCCGGAGCGTGGCAAAGAGAAGCTTCGTGGTGGGAAAGGCCAGCTTCACGTACGTCGTGGCAATAGAGACGGGCACGAAGAGCAAGATGCACCGCACGTCACGACGGAGCCGCGTGGCTGCCTCGTAGTACGTGTGGTGGCTCCATACATGCCAGCTCGAGAGAAGGAACGAAAATAGCGTCAACGCGCTCGAGACGCCGAGCATCACCAGCTGAAGGTCCATGGTGTGGTTGTCGTAGAATTGTGATGCTCGGATTGTGATGCTCATCAACTGCCTCGACGTGATTTGATCACTTCGGATGATGGCATTTGATTGGACAAAAATTGAACCCTGGAAAAGAGCGAAAACACTGGTTGATACCGCCGGTATGTCGGCGGCCCACTTCCATAACAAGGGTTGGCAGTTCTCCATGAGCATGTCGAATGATGTATTACTGTAGTATTGATTGTACGATGATCATATTTCTATCTCAGTGTGCCTATTCGGGCAGAAGCATCTCGTCCGTGAGGGGCGATGGCAAGTACGTGTCAAACTTGGCCGCGAGCTGCTGCTTCTTGGTGAGGATTTCGCCGCGGGAGCTCGTAATGTCGTTCCGGACGTCGGCCACGTTGATGACGTCCATAAAGTGCGCCAAGAGCGGCGCTTTCACTGCGCTGCGATGGTCCTCGTCGCACTGGTACCGGCAGTCCATGCTCAAAAAGTCTTGGATCGCGAATGCGTAATGGTGCACGACTGCAAACACGAGCATCTCGACGCAAATGACAAAGTCGCTCAGTGCTGACGCGATCGCACTCGCGCTCCAGCAGTCGGGGCAGCCAATGTTCCAGTCGGCGCTAATGACGCCGACGATCTCGAGGAGCGTGATGAGCATGCTCTGCCAGTACGTAAAGAAGATGATCATCTTGATCGCCAAGAATTTCGGCAGCGGCTTCATCGGAATGAGCTCGTCGAAGGTGCCAAGGTAAAATAGCGTGAGGCAGTAGAGCGCCCACGACTGCGAGAGCGTGAGCACAAAGCAGAGGTACCCGTACGCTCGGAGCGGGTTGAGCATCTCGCCTTCGCCGTACACGCCGAGGAGCGACGAGATGAGCGTAATGAACGACGCGGCGAGCTTGACCGGAATGTACTGCAAAATGCCGATCGCGGTCAGGCGCACAAACTTGTTGCCCATGGGCCATGGCTTAATGCAGTATTGGACGCCGGCCAAGTGCCGCACTTGCTTCTTGCTCCGGAGCGTGTTGGCCAAGACCGATTGGCCGCCAAGGTACACGACGAGGAAGTAGTAGAACGAGTGCAGTGCAAAGGCCTCGTAGCAGTCGCGGATCGTCTCGAAAATGAGCTTGTGCTGGTTGAAGACGAGCGCGAGGTACGAGGTGACGGCGTAAATCGGCACCATGAGCAGAATGCGCAGAATGTACTTGCGCACGCTCACGACTGGGTTGCATGTGAGGTGCGTCCAGATCTCCCAGCCCGAGAGCAGCACCGAGAGGAGCGTGAAGATCGCCGAGATCGCGTACCCAAGCGTCTCGACGCGCATGCCCAGAACCAGAGAAAGATCCGTTGCCGCTTGCACTGGTGCCACAAGGCCATTGGTCGGATATCGACCAATCTATATCGAGTTGATTCGGAGTTGTGGCCAATGGCATTCAAGAGTTTGCCGACGATTCGAATTGCGCCACTGACAGCTCGCAACCATCGTCGACTAGACGACATGAGAGATCAACGCGTTGTCAGTCTACTCTATTCTTTGGTGGTACGTGGCTTGGTGCTCGCTTGTCGAATCCAGACACCTCAAACACAGCGTCCTTGGGTGCGTTCGGTGGCTGAGGTGCCGGACAATCCGCATACGGTCCGGATAACAGTGCGGATGGTCCGATTGTCGGGACAGGCTGACGAACCATGGCCGTCCGACTCGCGCGCAAGCCAACAGCGACCGCGAGAGGATCGGGTACGACAACATCGAGTCACCACGCGGCATTTCATGTCATTGGATCTGGCACTAATGGCGACGGTGATACAGGCGCAATGCAAGCGGACCAGGCGCAAGCAGACAATATACCAGCCCCCGAGCCAACCGTCGAACCGCGCGCGGAATTGAACGCCGCCACTCGCCCGGCCATTGCGTCCAGCTTGGACAACCGAACGACACAGTCGCGTGAAACCAATGCGCATACACTGCACGTCACCAATGAAGGTGACGCAGACGACGTGCCCTTCCAAGGCACTGGTACTAGCGCAAGTGCAACGTGCAACCTCAACAATTGGCTAGATCTTCCGCGAGAGGGCACCAAATTTGACGACGCCATCAAGTTTGTCGAGGCGATGCGCCGGTATGGGCACGAGCGCGGTTTCAACGTCATGAAGGACGGCAAGGTCTTCAACGCACGCCATCCGCACCCCGAGGATGCCCGCCGCAACGGGTCGATCTGGCGCTGCAACCTCTATTGCAACTTCAAGATTAAGTCGGACTCGTCCGACACACGGCTGCGGTCCATGTGTCCGTGGTCCGTCAAGTTTGCGTACAGCAAGAAGGCGAAAAGCTACGTGGTCGTCTCGGTCGCCAACGAGCACAACCACGTGACCGCGCCGGTGCACGAGTTGGTGTCGCTACTCCGCGCCAAGAAACAGTGGCCCGAGTACGTCGAGCACACGTGGCAGCAGCACGTGGCCGCGACAGTTCGCACACCACACTGCGTGACGCTTGCCAGCGACGACGAGTGGCATGTCTCGATCACGACCGAGCATCGCAGTGCCTTGAGCGTTGTGACGACGACGACAACGACGCACATCGTCATGCGCCACGACGCAGCCCACGGTGGCATCCCGACGTGCAACTGCGCCACGTTCCAAACGCTCTTTATCCCTTGCTCGTGCATTTGCTCTGTACAATGCACAAGTTGTCCACGCCACATCTCATGTGCACACGGTCTAGGTGCTGCAACACACCAAAAAAGTCGTGTTTGCTATCGCCAACCTCCATTCACGGTGGCACTTGACGTCGCATGCGCTCTATGATGCTGCGCTGCAACGCATCGAAGATGACGCGGACTTAATCGGTGCACCGCGGATGCTGCCCACCAATGACCTCGTGCCGTCCCCTGTGCCAGGGCTCTTCTTCTCCAAGGACGAGTACGACGCTATCGATGTGCCAGAAGACCCGGCGCAGCGGCTCTTGCAACTGCGCGCGGCATTTGGCAACGTCGAAGCTGCCATCTACACGGACGAGAACCTCTGCCGCCTCCTCCAGCACACCTTGGCGCGCTTTGCAACGGCGATTCGAGAACAGACGCATGAAGCAGACGAGACGCAACGCTCGGCGACGGCAACGGAACGGTACAATGGCGCACGTGCATGAGCATCGTCTCATGCAGAGCATGTAGGACGACGTCGACTAAACCACCAGCGACCAAGCGCCAGAAGAGCAACAGCTTTCTCGTCTAACAACACAATCCTGCATCCTTCTTGGCTTGCCAAGTAGCCGTATTCACTCGCAACATGATTTATCACGGACGGCGCGGTGCCATCCTCAAGTCTTTCTGGTCCTTGGCAGGTTGTTTCGGAATGGTAGAACGACGACAGGAACAGTGGATGGGAGACTGACACATCGGTAAAGGCCCATTTGAATCCCACGACAGCTATCAAGTTTCGCCAAGCCCACCTTGTGCATCTACCCGCATTGCTGCTTGCGCTCGCCAGAGCACGTGCATCCGTCAAGCAATGCAGTCAATATGTTGAACGAAAGAAGTTGCGGAGTCTGCGAAAAGCACGGATGACGACCAGAGACGGGCGACTTGCCGGCGGCCATCATGAAGCGCCGTGGCGACTCTGGCCTTGGCCTGTCATTACGATAGTAGCTACATTTCTACAAACGCTTCCTAGAAGACTCCAATTATAGTACCGACGTCGGGCACGGCGACCACCCGAGCTTACTTTTCGAGGTCGGGCGCCGACAAGAGCGCAGTCGCTTCCGTAGCGACGGCCTCGGGCGCAGACGGCGGCGACTCGTACTCGCGCTCGAGCTGCTCGAGCGGAATGAACGTAAACTTCTTCGTGAGCACCGGGAGGGCTTCTTCGAGGACCGCGACGGACCATGGACGATCGTGCACAATGAGGACACTGCCGTTGCGCGTCAGCGCCTTGATGTGCCACGCATTGATCTTGGAGATGCGCACTTGGGCGTCGTGGGGGTACACGCTGCCCATCGCAAAACGGTACCCGTGCTTCTCCGCGACCTGCACCATGTCCTTGTTGAACCAGCCCGAACCTGGGCGCGCCCAGCGCACGCGCCTATGCAAGTGTTATGCATGAGCACATCGTCGAGGCAGAGGCGGTACGTACGGCTGGTACTTGAGCAGCGTCTCGTGGCAGTGGAGAAGCTTGCGCTCAAAGACACCAATCTCGTCGCGGATGCTGGGCTCGTCCGCGACAAAGTGGTTGCCAATCACGTGGCCTTCGTCGACAATGCGCTGGAGGATATGCTCGCGGCCGGCCACGTTGGACTGGATGATGAAGAACGTGGCCTTGACGTTGTTCTTCTTGAGCGCGTCCAGAATCAGCGGCGTGCTGTTGCTCGGCGCATCGTCGATCGTGAGCGAGACGACGGCGGCGTCGGTCTCGGCAAACCAGATCGCTGCCGGGTACCGGTTCCGGAGCCGGCGCATGAGAAACTTGGGCTGCGTGTAGACCGCCGCCAGCGCCAGCGCCGCAAAGGTGAAGACGCCGATCTCGGCCCAATGCAGCCACGTGAGCGTCCCGAAGAGCCCCGGCGGCAGCGTCACGGTCGCAATCGTTGTCGTGTTGGCTGCCATCTCAGCTGCCGACTTGGGAAATGGCTCAACCAACTCGGACTCACAGCGTTTTCGGAGCCCATACAAACGGCAAGAGCAACCCAACGTCAATGAATTGAAATTTTCGACCCCGATACAAGCGCCAAGAGGCAGGCGCCGAATTTAATGCGAGTGATATCCATCTAAGCCGCAGAATTGCATATTGTTGCGGACGTTGAATACCTTGCGCTTTGTATGCGGCGTTGATAAGACGCAGTTGCCGGGTTGTGGCGAGCAGCCCTCGGGCGTGGAGCAACGACGCTACGCGATGCGATGGCAACATGCTCACGGAGGCGACGGAGGTGCTTCTGCATGATGGTCTATGGGAGGATAGAAGCATGGAATTCGAATCTCTTGCACCTCAAGGAAGCCTCAAACGACGATGAACGTGGCAGCTGCTGCTGCGTGCAAGGCCCTCCCGGCTCAAGTGGCCAGCGATGGACAATGCCGCGGGCGGTTGTGCATCAGAGCCCAGGGCTTCCTTGGATGTCCCGTGGGATGCAACTTGGACAGAGACGCGGTCGAAAGGGAAGAGTTGCCGAGGTCCCAACCCCAAGCTCGCGAAGCTGGAGAGTTGTGTTTCTGATAACAGGAGGCGACACGGAGTTGCGGCAGCGAGACCTCGAAAGCAAGGAATGACATGGTGTAATACGCATCAAGAAGGGATTGTTCAAGAGTTTAGAGGAACTTGGAGACGCCGTCCTGGATCGAGCTGAACGACAACTCCGAGGCGTCCGTGGCGCTCAAGTAAATACCGACGCCGACAAGGCCACGCTTGATGGCTTCCTTGGAGCTGGCGTACAACATCTTGCTCTTGACGCGGGCCGTATCGGGCGACCACGAGATAAAGACGAGCTTCGACGTCGGGCGACCGTCCTTGGTCGTGAAGTCGAGGTCGATCAGGCCGTACCGGCACTCGTTCGTCGTAGCGTTGAGCTTGGCGGCAAAGTCATCGTACGTCTCCGAGCGTTCGCCACGGTGCTCAATGACGATCTCCGAGTCGCCCTCGATCTTGTAGATGAAGTAGCGGAAGTTGTACGGCGCCTTCTGGAGCTTGAAGTCGTTGAATTCCGTCACAACGTCGTCGCTGACACCCACACCCGAGCTCTACGCAGGGACACACATAAGCCATCTCGTCCTGCCACGAGGCTCGTCATGCTGCCATGCGCTTCCGTGGAGCGCATGGAGAGCATGAGGATGTGGATCCCCGTACCATAGTTTCTTTGAATTGACTGGCACGAAGGCAAAAATCGAAGTGACCGTAGCGTGAGGTCTTTTTGGGGGCAGAAAAAAACAGGGGCCCTCGACAGCGAAAATCCGCCCGAGGTTCCCCGCGGTATGCGGATTTGGCCCGCTTGGGAGAGGCTGGCCGATTTCATGCGTGTGATTGGCCAACGCTTTCTTTTTAAAAATACGCACGAGCGACATTCCTGCGCGGTATTAAAATTTGCGCCAACACTCCCGGCTAAATGCACCCAACTGTTATCGGATCTTGATGGGTCTTCTGCCATGTGCTCGCCAACGGCAACGATTGGAATGCCGCATGGGCGCACTGATCCAGCGTACGAAGAACACGGACGCGCGTTCGATTGATCTGGCTTGTTGGCCTGTGCTCTGCAATGGCCAAGTTGCAAAAAGTGACACTAAGCTGTGGCAATACAATGCACACGGTGGGCTATGCCATTGCATTTGCTGTACACTGTACTGGTATCATGATGCATCAAGGACAGGTGCGTGTCTGCTGCATCGGTGTCGGTTCCAGTCGTCCACGGATACAACCGCGGTCGTGCTTATGCAGCAGAGCGGCGTGTTTTTATCCTTCCGTTCGGGGCAAGAATTTGACAACCACCTTGCGCGGCAATTTTATTGCGGCAACTGCCGCGTGTACTGTACGAAGGCGGCGACGACGACGTGTAATGGGGACGCGCGCGCCTCTACTGCGAGTACGCTATGCGAACGCGCGCGAGTTACCTCGGCGTAGGCGACTGTAGCCGCAGTAATTACATGTACGCGCAATGCATCGAGGCACCAATACCCCGCGCGACCAAGCAATGGCGGGATGCTGCGAAGTTGCCCTTGGAACCAACTTCAACTTGTATGTTTCAAGCGCCATGGAGCCATGGAGCTCCGTGCGTTGCGCGTATAGAGTAGAGGACCGTATGTGACCAGCGCTAGCGCAGGTCATCGCAGACCGTAACGACCTCGTGAGTTCGTATCCATCGCAGCACCAAGATGGGCGGTAAGCTGCGAAAAGCCGCTGCCCATCGCACGCAAGACCGTGCTCCTTCAGCGACGTGGGCACTCTTTGTTCGACGTCGCCTCGATCGACGATTGCTGCGGCAGTCCCAGAGTACATATCCAATATTGGATTTATGTACCGGTACGTAAGGGCCTTCTCTCGCCCTTTGCCCATTCGACGTCTCCATGCAGGAGTTACGTCACTTAGCGCCAAAGGCTGCAGAACATGTATGTCGTCTCCTCCACGCCTTCTTCTCACGGCGTTTGCAGGAATGGTCAGCCGTAACGACGAGCAAAAGCCTCCGCGTGGGAGCCTACGACTCGGAGCACTTGGCGATGCTGGGGCGGACGGAACGATCACGTCACGCATGCACGGATTGCCACGTCAGCATTTCAATCCTTCTTTGCGGCGATGGCAACCAACGTCGTCGAACGAGGATGGACCAAGCGGCAAGATCTAGCAGCGAATTCGCTTACCTAGTATGTCTCCCGCAGAAAGATTGGGCGTTTCAAGCGTGTTCCTTTGCCGGACCCCTTCCCCTCGCCAGGTTCTCCCCACAACGGAAGTGACCTTCCACGTGCTTTGCCATCGTATCTTATTACAGAGGTTTTACGAGATATACAGTCATGTTTAAACTAAAACCGGAGCATCGTCTCTTGTACTGTATGTATTGATGCAGGGTATCCGGTATGACGGGTAGCGTATCCGGACGTCCCGCCCATACTCAAGCGCAGTCATTTTGGCTTTGGACCGCAGATTCACATGGCCGACGAAGCGAAGACGCTCGACTTTGCGTGGCTCCCGGCGGGCACGGAAGCGCTCGCGGACGGCGAGTACGATGCCATCGTCCTTGGCACGGGCCTGAAGGAATGCATCTTGAGCGGCCTCTTGGCGACCAAGGGCCAGAAGGTGCTGCACATCGACCGGAACGATTACTATGGCGGCGACTGCGCGTCGTTGAACTTGACCAACCTCTACGGCAAGTTCCGCAACGGCGCCGAGCCGCTCGCGGGCCTTGGCTCGAACCGCGACTACAACATCGACTTGATCCCGAAGTTTATTATGGCCTGCGGCAAGCTTGTCAAGATGCTCTTGCACACCAAGGTCACGCGGTACCTCGACTTCAAGAACGTCGATGGCAGCTACGTGTACAAGGGCGGCAAGATCTACAAGGTGCCCGCCACGGGCGAAGAAGCGCTCAAGTCGTCGCTCATGGGCATCTTTGAGAAGCGCCGCTTCCGCAGCATGCTCATGTACATTTACAACTACGAGGAAGATGACCCGTCGACGTTCGATGGTCTCGACCTCAAGACGCAGCCGATGAGCGACCTCTACGCCAAGTTCGGTGTCGACGCCAACACGCAGAGCTTCACGGGCCACACGATGGCCTTGATGCGCGACGATGAGTACCTTCGTCAGCCCGCGATCGAAGCCGTGCGTGCGATCAAGATGTACGCGTACTCGCTCGAGCGCTACGGCAAGAGCCCGTACTTGTACCCTATTTACGGTCTCGGTGGTTTGCCCGAAGGCTTTTCGCGCCTCTGTGCCATTCACGGCGGTACCTTTATGCTCCACCGCAGCGTCGACGAGGTTTTGATCGAAGACGGCAAGGCGTGGGGTATCCGCTGCGGCAACGAAGTCGCCAAGGGCAAGATCATCATCGGCGACCCGTCGTACTTTCCCGCCGAGAAGACGCGCACGACAGGCCAAGTCGTGCGCTCGATCTTCATCTTGCGCCACCCGGTCAACAACACGGCCAACTCGGAGTCGTGCCAGATCATCATCCCGGCCGCGCAGGCCAACCGCCGCAGCGACATTTACGTGTGCGTCGTCTCGTTTGCGCACTGCGTCGCGGCCAAGGACACGTACATTGCGATTGTGAGCACGACGGTCGAGACGTCCAACCCGCTCGCGGAACTCGAGCTTGGTGTCTCGCTCCTCGGCGAGTACGTCGACCGCTTCGACTCGGTCTCGGACCAGCTCGAGCCGATTGGCGATGGCAAGGCCGACAACTGCTTTATCAGCGCGTCGTACGATGCGACGAGCCACTTTGAGACGACGTCGGACGACGTCTTGAGCTTGTACAAGCGCATCACGGGCGAAGAGCTCGACATGAACATCAACGCCGACTCGACGGACGCGGACCAGTAAACGCGCCACTGCATCTTTTAGGTGTATTTCTTCTACTACTCTTATCCCAATCCTCATTCCGTCGTGTCAACTTGGCGACTTGCGTGCATACATTGTCTGGGCGAGCGACTAGAGCACCCGCGCACGGCTCCTGGTCGTAGCCGCGGTAGCTAGCCCGGTCGCGAGTCGAGTTATCTCCAGAGTGCGTCCGTCGATCTACACCTCCGTGATGAAGAAGGTCTATGTTTCTCGCCGCATGCACTAGGGCATGAAGTAGAAGCGCATTGTCGAGGCGCTTCATGCGCCGCTATGGCTTCCAGCCATCAAGAGGGCCATGATACCAAGGAACATAGCATCATCATCGTCGTCCCATGCTTCTCCGTTTCGGCCGTTGCCCGACAAGAAGCATGGAAGCAGCCCTCTCGGGCGGGTAATCTTAGCGCCCAATCGGATTCGTCTGGCTTGTGATTCGTCCAAAAAGAATCTATTTGGCCAATCACCATCCCGCGTTGCCGGTGCGGTGACCTTGTATGTCAGTTTAGAATTTGCTTCGGACGGACACAGATGGCCCAACGCTCGTCGACACGCTCGCACCAAGCACCCGGCGGCAGCTCGCAGATGGGGTCGCTCATCTTTGGCGGTGGTGGCGAAGAGAGCAACTTTGACGAAGCCCAGCGCAACCGCCGTGGCATCCGCTCGCAGCAGCGCCCCGAAGCCGACCAGAGTCCGCTCAACCAAGCGCCTGCGGGCCAGGCCCCGGCGCGCCAGCAGCAGCACCAACACCATCACCACCATCAGCAGCAGCAATCGCAGTCGCAGTACCAGCAGCCGCCGCAACAACAGCAACAGCAGCAACAGTACCAACAACCGCAGCAGCAGCAACAGCAGTACCAGACGCAAAACTACCAGGAGCCGCCGCAACAGCAATACCGCCAGCAGCAGCAGCAGCAGCAGTCGAGCGCGCCCTTTGCTCAAGGCGGTGGTAACGAGTCGGGCGGCCGCGTCTCGTCGAACCGGTATGCGTCGGGCGTCTCGCAGAACACTGGCAATGTCATTACCGACCGCAGTACGACCCGTATCCACGCGCCCCCTGGCGGTGCGTCGTCGTTCCGCTTAGGGTAGACTCGAAAAAGGACACGAGAGATCGCATTTTGCGATGTAGCATAGGATAACTGGCATGGTTGCCTCAATCAACACGAATGAAGCCGGTGAAGTCTCCTCTAAGCTCAACTCGGAGCTCCGTTCGTCTCGAGGTACAGGCCATGTCTCGCTCAGCGTGACGGGATTGGCCAAACGCGGTCCATGATCATGGACCCCACATCGACCACCACGTGAGAAATGTCTGGCCTTTCCCAAACCAATACAATCCTCAAGATATTAATGATTTCTCACCATGTGGTGAGAAATAAAAATCGTTTTTCACGTGTGAGGGCAGTACGAATCTGTTGGCATGGCGTTGTGGCGACGAGGCTTCCATCGGGGCAGCCAGGCCGCGACGTTTGCGACCAAGCAGTACAAGTCCAACTACGAGAAGCAGATCGTCATCTATGCCAGCGAAGTCCCAGTCATCTGCGGTGTGAACCCGTACCGGTGCATCTCGGACGTCTTTCTCTCCACTTGGAAGCGCACCGACAAGGCCCTTGTCCAGCGGCTCGAGTCCCAGCTAGCGCCTGAGATCCCCGCGACGATCGAAGAGCGTATTGAGCAGCTCGTGCAAGAAGAGCCTATCGTGCAAGCGCTGCTTGACACGCCGTCCGTGACGACGGAGGACGTTCAGCGCGTCAAGGTCCAAGTAAAGAAAGAAGTCGAGGCCCTGCCGCAGTACACACCCGAGGAGAAGGTCGAGCTCACACAAGCACTCACATCCACGATCCAAACGCAGTTTGGCATTGCACAGGAAGCGCATGCTCTCACGACGTACGAGACGACAACGTCCAAGGCCGTGGAGCAGCGCAACGCCAAATTCTGGTCCAAGCGCCTCGGACGCGTCGAGTGCATCGACGGCGGCTACCGTAATGTGCTTGTCGGTGGCCGCATCGACGGGCTCGCGGGCGAGAGCGTCATTGAGGTCAAGAATCGCATGACGAAGTTTATGACGCCGCTACCCAAATACGACGTGTACCAGCTGCAGACGTACCTGTACCTTCTCGACTCGGACGAAGGCGAGATTGTCGAGCACCTCAAGAAGAAGGCCGACGCAAGCAAGTCGACCAAAATCGCGCGGGACCCGGCGCTCTGGGACGAAAACGTGCTGCCGTACATTGCTCGCTTTGCCCACTCGCTTGGGCGCTTTATGGACGCGCCCCAGGAGACGCATGCGTCCTTTCTCAAGCAGTCGGCCGATGGACGCAAGGAGATCATTCGATCGCTCTGGATAGACGCACCGGGAATACTCACTCAGTAGAGTTGGTTAAGGAAGACAACCAACACGACTGGCTGCGTGCAATGGTGCACCCCATCCTCGGTTGGAAATCGCCAGCTTCCAATTAGCTATGTACTGCACAGCGGAGGTCGAGAACGACCTCTCTCCGAGTGGGTCTTTTGGTGCTATAACTTGTATCATGCAGACCTCCGCTGGAAGGGCATCGTACCTTCATCATTCCGAACCGCCACCGACGAGATCAACCGACGCGTTATCAGTGTACCTCGCTTCTTTACTTGGCGACTTTAAGGAAATCTCGCCAACCTGGCAACCAGATGAGCCACCACTATGTAATGGGCACCACTATGAGCCTCATATCGTAGAGGTACCGCTATGTCATTGCTGTGTGCTCCTCAAGATGTCGACCTCATCCTCATGGCCGAACTTGATGCGCGCGCGCTTCGCAACGGAGTGTCCGGATAAGCACGGTATGGTCGAGCTGTTGGATATTTTATAATCTTGGTTTAAAAAGCGCACCGTTTGACTTTGTATTTGTATGTGAGAAGAAAAATATTGACGCAATGGAAAAATATTTTGTTCGAACCGCGCCCGGGACACCACCTTGCATTAGTTTTCACATCGCTTGGGAAGATGCGACCGGACGAGCTGCCCGCGACCAAGTACTTTGCCGCACTCGGCAACCAAGCCTCGGCCATGGCCATGGACGACCTTTCCATGGACGACGACCGAAGCAGCGAAGGCAACCAAGTCGAGCTCGGTGCCAGTGGCCTCCGCGCGTCGCGCCAGGCCGACGACATGGACGACTTCGTCAAGATGGACATTACGCTGCAGATGGACCTGCTCCACAGCAAGACGGCGGAAGAGAAGGTACAGATCTACAAGGTCTACGTGAGCAAGCTCCTGCATGAGCTCGTCGCGACCGAGACGGCGTCCGAGGATCTTGAGTACGAACTCCAGCTCAAGAACGAACAGATCGCGCAGATGAGCCGAAGGATCGACGACCTCAACGTGCTCGAGTCCGTCCAGGTTGAACCTCATGCGAAGACTAGCTATGATGCTGATGGACAATGTAGACGATGACCGACTTTGAAGAGAGCGTCGACGTCGAGGCGTACCTGAGCTCCCCCGCGGACCTCCGCAGCCTCTTCAAGCAAAAGGACGCCGAGCTCACGTTCTTCCGCAGACGCGTCAAGCGAGCCGACGACCAAAATGAGAAACTGCAAGCACGTCTGAGCGAGATCGACCAAGAGCTCGCACGGGCGACGATCGTCAACCGGCAGCTCAAGACGGACCTGCAGAACGAAGTCAAGCGGCGGGAAGAGTCCAACAAGAAGACGAGCCTTCTCCGCGAGAAGCTCAATGACTTGCGCAAATCGTCGTCCCCAAAGAAAACGGCACCCGAGACTCTCGAGCTCCAGGAAAAGCTGATCGCCGCCAACGAGATCATTGCACAGCTGCGGGCGTTTGCAGACGCCGACCAAGCGACCAAGCTTGCCTACCAAAACGAAGTGAACGCGCTCACAAGCCGCGTCGCAGAGCTCGAGGCGTCCCACGCTGTCTTGCAAGATACCTTGACGTCCAAGGACCACGAGCTCCGGCAGATCCATGAAGAGGCCAAAATGCATGTCGATGCGGCCGAGAATCGCCTGCGTAAAAGCGAAGTCGTGCGTCGCACGCTACACAACCAAGTACGCTGCTCGTAGACAGCGTCCTTTCGATACTCATGCCAGCGATAGGTCATGGAACTCAAGGGCAACATCCGCGTCTTCTGCCGTGTGCGGCCGCCGTTGCCGTCGGAGCGATCGTTGCGACGCCCGCTGGACGAGGTTGGTGCAATCGCGACGCAGTGGGCAAGACAATGGTATGCGTAGATGTACAGTTTTCCCGACTACGACAAGGAGAAGAAGAAGCTCGTACTTGTCGCCGATGCACGCACGCACACGAGCTATACGAGCCAGGAGACTCCTGGCGCCAAGAAGTGGCCGTTCGAGTTCGACCAAGTGTTTGACTGGACGGCGTCGCAAGAAGAGATGTTTGCCGAAGTCGCGGCGCTCGTGCAGTCGGCCGTCGACGGCTACAACGTGTCGATCTTTGCCTATGGCCAGACAGGGTACGACGACCCACACTGATATTCGAAGTGGCAATTCCATTCGAAACAACCTGTAGGTCGGGCAAGACGTACACAATGCAAGGCGACGAAGCGGCGCTCACAGACTTTAGCGCGAGCCATCTCGTCAACAATGCCAACCTCGGCATCGTCGGTCGCACGATGACCCACATCTTTGCTACATGCAAGCACCAAGCGCAGCACGGCTGGGAGTACACAATCGCCTTCGAGATGTATGAGATCTACAACGAAAGCATCAAAGACCTCATGGCGCCGCCGGGCCAGGTAGACATATATATACCTGTGCTCATTTGGAGACGCTGAAAATTGATGTAATTGATATGTGTAGCCAACCAAGGAGGTCGGCGCGCTTCTCGATGGGGATGGCAACGTGCATGTGACCAACCTACACGTTGTCAACGTCCAAGACGAGCGCCATGCGATGCAGCTCCTCAAGCAGGCGACAGCGCGCCGGAGTATGAAAAAAACCCAGCGCAACGACGTGTCGTCGCGAAGCCATTGTATCACGACGCTGCGGCTCACGGGCACACACGCGACGTCAGGCAGCGTCCGCACCGGCGCCGTGTACCTCATTGATCTTGCGGTTGGCATCACTTTCAGTTTTGAGACGATCGGTACATGGTTGATGTAGGGCTCGGAGCGTTTGAAGAGCTCGGGCAGTGGCAACGACCCCGTGATGCTCAAGGAGGCGCAGGTATCATCATCGACTTGCGATATCACGCCATGAGAGACGATGGGTTCCTTGTGTAGAACATCAACAAGAGTCTCGCTGCGCTCGGCAATGTCATCTCTGCGATCGCCAGCAAGGTACCGTCAATCATAGTGAGCCTCAAAGGCGCACGATGGGTTCGATGAGCGTAGAAGTCGCACGTGCCGTTCCGGGACACAAAGCTGACCTATGTATTACAAAACACGCTGGGCAAGGACAGCAAGACGCTCATGATTTGCACGCTGTCGCCGCTCGAAGAGCACCGCGAAGGTACTTCAACATATCTCTGCCGTGCGCAACTTATACGGTGCATGTGTGTAGAGAGCCTGAATACCCTCCGGTTTGCAAAGAAAGTCAACGCGTGCGAACTCGCGGTTGCGGGCAAGTAATGAGGATCCGCTCGTGTTTGAATCTGTCGTACCATGTTACACGTGTATCTACTACGCCTCGAGGACCTCCACAATGTCTTCGTGGCCAAACGCCTCGGCAAAGTCCCGCGCAGTGTATCCATCCTACGCCACTTGCCATGAGCTGCTGTCGAGCCGTGGAGTCGTACCTTGTTTTTGATGGTTTTGTCGGCCTTGGGCGCAAGGATCTCGACAATGTCGATGTAGCCTTCTTGGCAAGCGACCATGAGCGCTGTCGCACCGTGCTGCACTGTGTGATGGCACCGTGATAGATGAATAAGGAAGCAGCTACCTCCTTCTCGCAGAGATCCAGGTTGGTCGCGGGGTGCAAGGCGAGGAGCTCGACGATATCAGCGTGCCCGCTCATCGTGGCTGAAATGAGCGCCGTGATTCCTTGCTGTACAAACGCGCATGAATTTCTCCGTTGTGGGCTTTTGGCGGTAGACGTACGCAGTCTTGCATGTTGCAGTCCACGTCGGGGTGCTGCAAAAGGCGCTCGACAATGTTGGCGTGGCCTCCGTCCGCAGCCAGCATGAGCGCCGAAATACCGAGCTACAACATGTGACGACTCAAGTGCGTTGGATATTGACACACGCACTTCGTCCGTGACGTTGCAGTCGATCGCGGGCTGCTGCAGCAAGAGCTTGACGACCTCCATTTGACCCGTGGTCGCTGCGACCAGCAGTGGCATGCCACCATGCTATACACTATCAGTCGAAGATACACGTAAAAGATTGTAAATACGTAAATGGCGGGGTGCTCGACGAGCAGCTTGACCACGTCCAAGTGATCCTCGCCCGACGAGAAGATCCAAGAGACGATCGCTTCCTGACAGACAGCTGTAGGTAAAGCCGCGTGGGCTCGACGTACCTTGTTGCTCTCGATATGGCGCTGGACCGCGGGGTGCGCGAGCAGCGCACGGACAACATCCACGTGGTTGCCTTCGCACGCCGCGTTGAGCGCGGTGCTTTCATCCTACGCCATCCAGCGTCAGCACATTGCACGCAACTAGTACTCGTTGGCGCACCAGCGATTGAAGGCCAACGTCAATGGACGGATGCTGGAGGAGCGCGTTGACGACGTCGGCGTGCCCGGATTGCGCCGCCAACATGAGCGCCGAAAAGCCCGCCTACGTAGCATATCCACACGCTGATCGCTGTGGAGTGCGCACATTGTCTTGCATGTTGATTTCGACGTCGGCGTGGGCCAGAAGCGACGCCACAATGTCCGTGTGGCCCTCTTCGGACGCGAGCATGAGCGCTGTCGCCCCCATCTATGCCATACGTGGCTCGACTTGGCGCAAAGATAGAGAGATATACGTTGTTTTGAGCGTTTGTATTGATGGCCTTGTGCTGCAAGAGCACATCGACGATGCCAGCGTCACGGTTCAAGAACGACTGGACAATCAGCGGCGTCCACCCATGCTAGCATGCGTCAGCATCGGTGCCAACCAAGACGGCATGCGTACCTGGCACGCAAAGTTGATGTCAGTCGATGCGTTAGCCAAGGCGGCCTTGGCCTCGGCGACCGACGACGCGTGCATCAACGGCGTCCAGCTCTTGATGTCAAAGACGTCGGCTGCTGGTGGTGCGCCCGCGGTCGTCGTCGAGGTAAAGCCCATCGCCGTCGTGCGCATGGGCATGGAGCAGGTGCCATCGACGCGCTTGGGCGCATGCGACAAGAGTGGGCGACTGGCGGTGACCGCGCGGGCGGCGGCGCGAGCAGCGTGGCGGAACATGATTCTTTGACGAAGCAATCGCAAATGATCGTCTCCGCCAATCACAAGCACCCAGTACCAAGCAATATAAAGCGCTTTTAATGCTTGAAATGCTTGATAGCCTCATGGCGTCAACCTGTCAGAGGCACCATGGTAACCTGTCAGAGCCACCATGGCGTCAACCTGTCAGAGCCACCATGGTCTGTCGCTTGGCCTCACCAAACCAGGGACGAATAGCTAGAACTAAAATCATTTGTACGCATGAGTGGAGCGAAGACCTTAATGCGTAGCTAGAGGAGATTTTAGAGGTGGGCTCCAACTCCCAGCACCCGTGGATCAAGGGTCCGCAAAAAGTGCGTCCCTTGCGTAGCTAGCTGTACAGGCCCCCTGATTCCGACTTTAAAACGGTGTGTGGAAGAAACACATATTCATGATTAAGACAATGACACAAGAATGTACGCTACGTAGTCGACGGACGCGAATCTAGTAGCCGCGGCCACCGCTACCGGGGGTCACACTGCCCGGCGCAGCCGTCGGGGCGCCAGTCGGGACCGTCGACGGGTTGCCACCAGGCGTCACACCGCCGCTGTTGGGCATCGGGCCGGG
>NW_012156451.1:71665-111462 GCF_000151545.1 Saprolegnia parasitica CBS 223.65
ACCGGTGTTCGAGTTGATGTTGGCATTCGGGTTGACGTTCGTGTTTGGCGTGATGTTGGCATTCGGGTTGACGTTGATGTTGGCGTTCGGTTTGACGTTGATGGACGTTGATGTTGGCGTTCGGTTTGACGTTGACGTTGGCATTTGGGTTGACGTTGACGTTGGCATTTGGGTTGACGTTGATGTTGGCGTTCGGGTTGACATTGATGTTGGCGTTCGGGTTGACATTGACGTTAGCGTTCGGGTTGACGTTGACGTTGGCATTGGCGCCGCCGTTGCCGCCGTCAAAGAGGCCGTAGCCGTTGAGGCAGTTCTGGACGAGGCTGCTGATGGCACCACCAAGGTTGAGGCCGAGGACGCTGCCGCCAGAGCCACCATTCCCCCATCCCGTGGCGCGGAGGTTCTGGGTTGTGGTGGCGGCCGAGGTCGAATCGATGCTCTGGAGGGCGACGAGGGCACAGAGGACGGTGGGAGCAAAGGTCTTCATGACTGCTGGTGGTGGTGGTGGTGGTGCTCGAGAAGTGGCAAATAGGAAAATGAGAGTGTCTTTTGGCGGCGTCAAAAGACTTGGTGGAGTCGATCCTTATCCGAGATTTCGCATCTCTCGCTGGTGGACCGGACGTTTTAGGAGAACTTGAACATTTGGCGAACATCATGTGGACAGCTGTTGATGCTTCGTTAGATCACATGCCAACAATGCACGCTTCAGCGACTGGTATCATCAATACAGTGTGGCTCATGTACGACTCTCATGGAACGTGTTGTTGACGCCAGGGCGCTAACTAAACTGCAGGATCGAATGCAAGCAGGTTGGTCACATGGAGAAGCGCGGATCGGAACTGCAAAGTATGTCAATGTGTCTGTCTGGATGTGCACTGTGGGTATTGTACCAACACGTCAAGCGTATAGTATCTGCAGCAAGCTGCCCATTTACTGGTAGACACAGCTCGAATGATCGGCGGTGATTTGTCGAGATAATGCGAAGCCAGAATACGCCGCAACGTCGTTTCTGCGCTGCTCGGTAATAACGTCTCAGCTCTAGGGAATACCCATTGGCCTAGCTAGACAAATTGGTTTGAAGTAATAAGTGGTGCATGAATTGAAGCTCGTGAAATATGCTGTATTTTGCACATAATCCATGGAGAAAAGACAGTAGGCTTACGGGGCCAATGGCACTAGCGCTCTCGGCGTCTTGGCGATGAGACCGGTCTTCAGGTGCACGCCAACCGAAATGTCCTTGAACGTCGTGAGGAGGTCCGTGTCGGACACCGCAGTCGTGTACGTGCCCTGGAGGTGAGTAGCCAGCGTTCGGAGCGCGGTAAAGTTGCTATGGCCAAAACCGACGCACGAGCTCTGGAGTTGGTACTTGGCAAAGTCGCTCGCAATCCGCTGCGCCAAGGCAACCCCGTTCGCATTTTCATTCGGGTGGCCGTCCGAGAAGAAGAGCATGACCGGCGTGTAGAGCGCGTGGTCGTTCCGCGAGAGTACTTCGAGCGCACAGCGCAGGCCTTCGTCGTAGCTGGTCGTGTACCCCTGGAACGGAATCGGAATCGTCGTCGTCTGCGCCAGCGGCTTGCCTTCATAGACAATGGTGCCCTCGCAGCTGAACGTGATGACGGAGATGATGTCGGCGCAGTTGCGCGTGGCAGAAAGCTGCGCCACGTACGCACTGAAGGCCGCCGTGAGCGCGTCCCAGTCGGATCCTTCCATGGACCCGGACGCATCGAGCACGAAGACGTGGTGGTGGAGGCCGCTCGTCGCAAAGTGCTGGCAGTCAAACACGTGGCCTTGCACGAGCGACTGGCCGCTCAAGAGCGAGCTGACGTCGGTGACAGGGTCGTGCCACGCGCCCAAGGTGCAGTACGACGGCGATTGCTTCGCATCCTTGTGGCTCGGCGCTTCGCACTGGTATGGGCACAAACTAAACTGTCTGCGCTCGAGGGCGCTCATGACCGGGTCTTCCCATCCAGACATCTCCCAGTACGTCGCATGGAGCACTTCGTCCATGGGTTGGTTTGGCTCGCTCTCAAGCGTCGCGGCGCAGTGGCGGCGGCCGTCGCTTGCTGCATGCGTACAGGCGGCAGTGGACGCGTGGTCGCATGGGACGTAGTGCACGTGCCCACGACCCATCTTGGTGCAGAAGAACGAGCACATTTCGGCGGCACCACGGTCCCCTGCCGTGTACAGTCGCCCGTCGACGTTGACGCTCGTCAAGTCGGAAACGAACGTCGTTTCTTGCATGTTGCCGTGCGACGCCTTGTGCTTCCCGCTGTGGCCGTACTCCTTCTCGCAGTAGTAACCGCAGCACGGACAGCGCTCGGCACACGTATGCACGAGCGTGTCGCATCGATGGTCGCCCGCGTGGTCGAGGCGGCCGGCGTCGAAGCGGACGCTGCACTTTTTGCGCGACCCGTTCATCGCTTGGTGCGTGTACTTGAACTCGTTCAATTGGTTTTTGAACATCTTGGTCGTCTCTTCGAGCTGGACCTTGACCTCGCACATGCCTTTTTCCGTGCAGATAGCGCGGCACCAGTGGTCGTGTCCGCACGAGTGGAATGCGTTGGCGGCGTGAAAGTGATCGACCGAGGCACACATGTTGCCACACCCGGCGTAGGTGCAAGGTTGCTGGCACCGGCTCGTGCCGCACGAGTGCTTCTCGTGGGGGTCTGTGAACGAGAGCCGGCAGAGATGGGCGCAGCTCGGCGCCGAGCACTGGGACGGGCAAAAGTGCGGCTCGACGCTGCAGACATGAGCGCCCTCGTGCTCGACTGCGAGATGGCAGACCCCGTCGCAGTTGCGCGCCTCGGCGTGCTTGCAAACCAGTTGGCATGTATGGTTCTTCTGTTCGCAATTGCAGGCGCCGGGGTGGCCCGCCACCGCACCGCAAAGCAACGCAGCGTCACGATGGCAGTGGGCACAGAAGCCCTTGCAGCGATGGTCGCTGCCGCAGTCGTGCTTGTCCTTGTGCAAGAAGGACGCGGAGCACGTGAGCTTGCATTCGGCGCACGTGTGATCGCAGCGGCGGAGAAGCTGGCTCATCTTGTTGGCGCACGCATCCAGCTCGTCGATCACGTCGCGGTGGACTTCCTCGATCGACATAAGCCACGCGCGGACACGGTGAATCCGACGCCACACCATGTACTCCCAGAGCTTGTCAAACCGCGCTTCGTGCGCGACCCGGCGTGGTTCATCGATGTGGTCCATGTACTGCTGCAGGAGCGTCGACAGCGCTGTCTTGGCAGTCTCCAAGTTGACCGATGCGTCGATCTTGCCGTCAAAATCCACGTTGAGCACAATCGTGGCGTCACGGGGCACAGCTGCCGTCTCGAGCTCAGTCATGTTCACCGATTGCCGCTGGCTCATCATGGTAGCATCGTCGTCAGGTCCCAACGACGTCGTGCTGTTGTCTTCATCGAGCTGGCCGTATCGCAGAGCGTGGCGGACCTGTTGGCGGCCCCGTGCAACTTTCGCAGCCTGGACGTTCTCGTCCATGGACCGCCAGTCGCGCCGCGCCACCTTGGCGAGTACAATCGCAAGGACTTCGTGGCAGTCGGCGCCGTTTGTGTACGCCTTGTTGTCCCATGCCTCGGCCAAGCACGTGGCGGCGTCGGCCAGCCCATCGTAGTAACCCCGGTTGTTGATCGGCGCACAAGCCGTGATGAGGACAGCACCGCCGTACATGACCGTCACAAAGTTCTCGGCCGTGTTGTCTTGTAGGAGACGCTGGAGTTTGGATTGAAACTCGGCGATAACACCGTCCTCGTCGGCCGGGTTGACGTCCTTGGCGTTGAGGTACAGCTGGCCTCGGAAGAGGCGGTCATCGCCCTTGAGCATCGCGACGCCTTGCTGAAACTTGTCCAACATACAATCAATGTCCTTGTCAAAGCGCATCTCGATGCGGAAGACCGTGAGGTGCGAGATGGCTGCGTTGAGGATGGAGAGAAGCGTGTCCTCCTGTGCGCTGCGCTCCATGGACCCGAGGCCTTCAAAGTCCAAGACGACAACGAGGCCGGTGCTCGATCGACAGAGCGTGAGCCAGACACCGTTCGTGCAGCGTCCGCCCGCGCTTGCAAACGAGCTACCCGTGAGATGGTTCAGAAAGTACGACTTGCCCGTCGACTGCTTCCCCATGGACGTAACGACGACGACGGGGAGTGTCGACGCCTTGAGAATGTAGCTCACGGCCCCAAGGCTGATTTGCTGGGCCACATCGTGCACTTGGACACACTCGTCAAAGCACACGGCGTTGCCGTCGCGCAGAAGCACGAGCTTGTTGTCGCGCGCGAGACAAATCGGCACCGGCACAAACCCAATGAGCGCGAGGAGCCAGTGCCCGATGTCCATCGTCGGCCACTTGAGCGACGCTGCGTCGACGTCGAACACTGCGTCGTTGGCGAGCGAGAGCAACGAGAGGTTCTTTTGCAGCGCACCGAGCTTCTCCATGATGGCCTTGAGCAGGTTGACGACAATCTCGCGGCGCTCGGGCGTCGACGACTGCACGTGCACCTGTAGCGCCGTGGGCAAGAGACCAGTGTTGTTGCCGGTCTCGGCGAGCTTCGGGCGGACAGGGAATTTCTCAAAGACATGGTAGAGCGCCGAGAGCATGTGGGTGTCGCTGGCGGAAGCTGGCTCTGCTTTTGCTCGCAATTGAGCTGCCAATTGACCTTGCCCGTCACCACTGTGACCTGCAGCGTGACCATCGTGCCGGTCGTCGTGTCCAGCAGCACGACCTTGTCGCCGTACGCGCGCGCCTCGGTCGTACTCCAATTCAACGCCACTGGCAGCGCGATCTCGGCGTCGGGCAGCGGCTCGTGGCTCTGCGCCTCGAGCGTCTCGAGGCGAAGACCCTGGCCGTCGAGCGGCACAAGACGCACCATGAAGGCACCGTTGTGGAGCATGACGAGCTTCGTATCGGGTGTCGCCATGAAGCGTGGCACGCGCTTGGAGAGCTGCTGCGTGCGCAGAAAGTACGACTGCGCACTGTGGTTGCTGCCAACGCACAGGATGCCGTGGTTGGCGCCGCCAAAGAGCGACATTGACGCGTAGGGCTCACTTGGGCTCAAGCATTTCAAGTCGTAGTGGTGGACGGGCTCCAAGAGCTTAAACGACTCGCTGAAGGCGTACATGACCACTATCGACTCCGAGTGCTGGAGCGCGAGATGACGATGGGAAACGTCAAAGTCGCAGCGCTGCGCGAGTCGCGAAAACTCTTTCTTGACGAGCGCGGTGGCCGAGAGCGCCCCGTTCAATTGGTACGCGTGGACGTGCGTTTTGCCACCCGACGTAAAGACGACGATCGCGACACGTGTGACGAGAACGGCGTAAATCACATTGGCGTCGCGCGGCAGCTTGATCGCGGCAAGGGGCGCACTGCCGATCGGTGTGAGCTCGAGCAGCATCGCAGCCCCGGCAACGCGCTCCTCGGTGTAGTTGAGGCGGCTGCTGTTGCCAAAGTAGCCTGTGCTGGTTGCTTTGAGCGTCGTTACGAGGGCTGCCGGCCCTTTCTCCTCGTTTGTGGCCCCGAGCGCCTCGAGAAACGCGTTGTGCACGAGCTCTTCCTGCTTGGCGCGCAAGACGGCCCGCAGGTCTTTCTTGCTCGCGAGCGCATTGTAGCACTGGCGGGTGACGGGGTTCGTGACGAGTTCGCTCCAAAGATACGTGCTCACGCTGTTGCACCACTCGTCGTAGCGCGATTTAAGGTCGCCTCGAATGCGCGGCAGAATGACATCCATGAGGGCTTTGTCCTTTGCCTTGAGGTACGGGAACTTGAGGTGGCCCGTTTTGGACCATGAAAACAACGACGTCTTGGTCGTCTGCTTTGCAAGGTCTGGGTCGTGCTTGCACAGCTCGTCGTACCCAAGCTGGATGACAGTCGAGACGCTTGACGCCAACGACTCGGGCAGCGCAATCATGTCGTCAAGGATGTACTGCAGCGCCTCCCACTTGGTCTCCAAGATTTTTTGTGCTGCGACCTCGTCGGCTTCGGTCGTTGCCTCGTTCAAGTAAAAGAGGGTAGCTGCCGCGGCCGCGATGCAAGCCTCGATGTCTTCGAGCTGTGCGCGCGCTTTCTTCTTGGCCTCGGTGCGCAGGTCGGCCTCGAGGGCTTCGATCGTGAGGCACGACAGCTCCGCGGGCAGTGCCCCCATGTGTGCCAGCACCGCGTGCTTCCAGTCGTACGGAAGCTGCGCCTTGAGCTCAAATCGATTCTTGGATACGACACTCATCAGCCACTTGACAAACTCGGCCGACGACGAGACCTCGACCGACTTGGCGTCTTTGCGGACGTCCCGGTCCTCGGACGTGCGCATGGTCACGGCGGTGGCACCCGTTGCGCATGCCAGCTTCGCGTCCTTCGTCGTTGTCGCTACCGACACGAGGTCGCACGAGACTTTCTCGTCCTCGACCGTTGCCTTGTTGATGATAAACTTGACAGCGTGCTTCGTCCGCTTCGTCTCCTTGCGCGTCTCGGCATCCGCCGTCTCGAGTGCGGGCCAGTCGGCTTCCTCGAGACACCAGCGCACGGTTGGCGTCAGCGTTGTCATAAAGCGCAGGGCATATGTCGCCTGCTCGCGCAGGTGCTGCTGAGCGAACGACGAGTCGAGAAGCCACGTGAAGAGGACGAGCTTCGGTCGCTCGCTCTCCTCTGGCACCAAAATCGCATACACGCCTTCGTCGTCGGGCTGCAAGTACTTCTCGAGACTCGATGACCACCAATCTTGGGCGCGAAGATCAGCTGCAACCGCCGCTTGCTTGCCGAAACACCCAATGACATCGATACCCTTGGTGCTCGCCTTCTGGTTGCAGCACGCGTTGACGAAGAGTCCTAGCTGACGCTCTTGCGTCGTCGTGGCGGTCGCATCGACGACCTTCAGCGCGCGGAGAATGCGGAAGAGCTCGGATTCGATCAGCGTTGGTTGGAAGGTGACGGACCCGTCGTCGAGTCGGACTTCAGTCTTCAGGAGGTGGTAGCACTTGAGGCCCTCGTAGCTCGTAGCCACGCTCTCCTTTTTGTTGTTGCTCGCTTCTTGATGGGACATTGCCAAATGCGAGATGCGAGGCAGGGCCGTGTCTCGATGGACCTGCATTCCGCACTTGATCATTTTCACACCAGTTGTTTGACGCGCACGTGATGTGTCAAATCGATGATGAATTTTATCAAGTGGCTGTGCGCCGATTGTAAAACCTGTTGTTTACTGTTTAAAACACATAGCCAATGTTTTACACAGTCAGCAACAGTCGTACAGTATACGGGATATACGAAGTCTCAAGCTCCACTAGCCTCCCCATGCTATTCATCCGGAAGTTAAACACCATGTCAAGGTCAGCCCAGCATTGAAGCTCCTAGCGCTATAGGTGTGCACTTGGACGCGTTAGAGTTGACATCGAATCTAGATACTAGTACTCGAGACTACTAGCTCTCGAAACTGATTTTGTCGACGCGTCGGCCAAGGCCAAGGCGAGCGACGATGCTGACATCAGCTCTCACATCACACGGGTTAACTGGTGGTGCAAATGTCGTGCATGCGTCGTTTACACTCCGTCCTCGGAGGGTTAAGTCAAGTGCATCGAGATTTTGAGCATGAAGCAGGCGCCACGAAAGCGCTCGGGCACTTGCGGCAGCAGGCACTTGGTGTGTGGCGAAGCTGATCCTAGACGAGTACATCGTGATGGATTGTCGTCGGCTCCACGCGCTAGCGTCTAATATGTCATATTTCTGCACTGTCGCTTAATATCAGCCAAAAATAGACGCGTCAGGCGGCGACTTGAGAAGAACAACTGCCATGAAGTTTCCTTGGCTCGAGTTCGCCAAGCTGACGCGACCCCGGTCGCTCTCCGCGCCCACGGAGCCTCAATGCGACGAGGTCCGCGATGACGCGCTAGGCTCATGGCTGCGTCAACCAAAGAGCCGAGATACCACTGCCCAAGAGAACGAACTCGACGATGCGCAGGCCGAACTGCTCATTGAAGCCGCGAAGGCCGGCAACGTCGACGAAGTTCGACGACTGTGCGAGGTCGTGGGTGTTGACGCCGACATGCGCGGGTACATGGGCTGGACCGCTGCACACTGGGCGGCGCGCCAGGGCCATGTTCACGTCCTCGAAGTGCTGCACCGCCTCGGAGCCAACTTGGACTCGCTCGATTGCCGCGTACTACGCTGCTTTCCGATCATTTTAGCATAAATTGGTGCTGGACTAGGGCGATTGCCTCTTGCACAAGGCGGCGGCCAACGGTCAGCTGCAAACATGCAAATGGCTCCTCCAGCACGCATTCAACGTTCACGCGACCAACAAGCATGTGCGTGCAATATTCAAGAACTTGGTGGAAGTGATTTTTCTGCATTAGGGTATGACGCCGCTGGACTTGGCGCGCGAGAAAGTTCGCCATGACAAAGACCCTACAACTGTCGCTTGCGAAGCCCTTTTGGCCAACGCCGCCGAGTGCACGTTTTAACAATAGCGACACATACACCGTAGCACACAAACAACTCGGGTGTCGAAACCAAAGTCGAAAACACTGATATTGGTGTGGTAAACGTATTGTAATAACACTGGATTCGCCTTACACGAAGCTGCTCGCTTGCGTGAAAGATTAGGGATTTTAGGAATTGTTGATCATTAGAGTTGGGACCGGAGGAGCACAGAACTTCTAGCGCAGTCTCATTTGGCGCAAACAAGTGGACCGAACGTTTCTGGAGAACGTCAACACATGGCGAACGTCCTGTCGGCATTCGTCGACTGCCCCGTTTAGCAAAGCTGCATACAGCTTGAAATCAATTAGCCTAAACCAGGATGGCATTGACAGCAGCCCGGCACTGGCAACGAAGACGAATGAAACTACTGAACGGAATAAAGATCCAACGGTACTTTAGCCAGAACGCCCGGAAGCACATGTGCAGAACGAACAAAGAGAGGTGACAGACAAGACGGGTCCAAGTCATGAAATTACGAAGAGCAGGAATCTTGGCGCCTACAATCTTCAAATCTGTTTAACGACCCAATCTCGACGGTTCCCATGTACATGTACTACTACCATGTACTACTACCACACGATACACTTTAGGACCGTCTCTCATTCTCAATACTAGTATTTCATTTTCTCCGTGAAGCCCACCTCTTAAAGCTCCTTTAGCTACACCTCAATGCCTTCTTTCCACTCATTCGTACAACTCATGTAAGTACTATTATACGCTCGACGTGTTGGTACAATACCCACAGCGTACATCCAGACAGACAAGTTGACATACTTTGCAGGTCCGATCAGCGCTTCTCCACGTGACCAACCTGCTTGCATTCGATCCTGCGGTTTAATTAGCGCCCTGGCGTCAACAACACGTTCCATGAGAGTCGTACATGAGCCACACTGTATTGATACCAGTCGCTGAAGCCTGCATTGTTGGTATGTGATCTAACGAAGCATCAACAGCTGTCCACATGATGTTCGCCAAATGTTCAAGTTCTCCTGGAACGTCCGGTCCACCAGCGAGAGATCCGAAATCTCGGATAAGGATCAACTCCACCAAGTCTTTGACGCCGACAAAGACACTCCCATTTTCCTATTTGCCACTTCTCGAGCACCACCACCACCACCAACAGCAGTCATGAAGACCTTTGCTCCCACCGTCCTCTGTGCCCTCGTCGCCTTCCAGTGCATCGATTCGACCTCGGCCGCCACCACGAGCCAGAACCTCCGCGCCACAGGATGGGGCAATGGTGGCTCTGGCGGCAGCGTCCTCGGCCTCAACCTTGGCGGTGCCATCAGCAGCCTCGTCCAGAACTGCCTCAACGGCTACGGCCTCTTTGACGGCGGCAACGGCGGCGCCAATGCCAACGTCAATGTCAACCCGAACGCCAACATCAACGTCAACCCGAACGCCAACGTCAACCCGAACGCCAACATCAACGTCAACCCGAACGCCAACATCAACGTCAACCCGAACGCTAATATCAACGTCAACCCGAACGCCAACATCAACGTCAACCCGAATGCCAACATCAAGCCAAACACGAACGTCAACCCGAATGCCAACGTCAACTCGAACACCGGCGGCAACCCCGGCCCGATGCCCAACAGCGGCGGTGTGACGCCTGGTGGCAACCCGTCGACGGTCCCGACTGGCGCCCCGACGGCTGCGCCGGGCAGTGTGACCCCCGGTAGCGGTGGCCGCGGCTACTAGATTCGCGTCCGTCGACTTCGTAGCGTACATTCTTGTGTCATTGTCTTGATCATGAATATGTGTTTCTTCCACGATGATTGAGTTCGTCCTATTGGCAGTGCGTCAGAGGCCTTTACACCTGTGTAAGAGTCCATCTTTTGTTGATCTTGTAATCGTTGAGCCCTGCGTCGTCTTCAGACCGAGGGGTGAAGGCAAGGTGCTCAAGAAAAGTGAAAATGAAGAGTGACATGTGCTTCAAGAAGCAAGGGTCTGTTTAGAGTGACACTTGCCATAAGCCAAGCCTACTCGTGGAGAAGATGTCGTTAGCTTCAATTTCAACTACAGGCACCCGTTCCAGAGCTGCTAGCATTTACGACTTGGGAGAAGATGTCGTTGAGCTTTAACTTGAACTACAGGCCCCCGTTCCAGAGCTGCAAGCACTTGGTATGCAGAGGTGTAGTAACCGCAACAGAAACGTCGTGGCCAATTAGTTCATCACTGAAACGTCGCCAAAATTCTCGAACCAGGCTTTTATCCTCGGCACATTGTGGTGTTATGTCTTGAAATGAAGCATCGTTTCACGCTGTTCGTACGGCCCCAAAGCTAGCACCACATAGACGTTGGTTATTCTATAACGCGTCGTTCAATACTTGGTGTCTCACTTCTGTTGCAAAAATCCATGTTGTGAGTATAAAGGTTAAACTATTGCGATTGGAGCGACGGTTTCTCAAAGTGCTTGAAGCGCAGGTACGCATAGTCGTCGCCGGCGCGGTCCCGGACGCTGCGGTCGAGGCGCGGAACATGCGTCGCGAGCACCTCATCCAAGTAGCTTTTGTCGGTGGTTGTAAACGGAGCAAACGCCGTGAGCGGCCGCGCCGTCAGCGCCAGCTCGAGGGTCGGAAGAATACTCGCATAGATGGCACGCGTCTCGTCGTGGAGCCGGTCGTTCTTGCAGAGCACGGGCGCATACTCGGTCTCAAAGACGCGCGGGAGCCATTGCAAAATGCCCTTTTGCTTCTCTTCCAGCGCACGCTTGCCGATTTTGTGCGAGAATGCCGCGGCAAAGCCCGACGAGACTAAGATCTTGACCAAGCTGCCCCATCGGAACACGCGCTATAGACAACGCAGCATGACATACCATCTCAACACCATCAATAAGAAGCACCTTTGAGAAGGCAACTTGCTTGGCCCACTCGAGCTTCCAGGACGGCGGAGCGTCGTCACCGGCCGCGACGACGACGACATCCGAGGCACTCGTGCCCCATGTGCGCAACACGTAGAGCAGCCCGAGGCCGACGCCAGACGCGACGAGGCCAGCAGTGATGCCGTAGTGAACCTTCTCGGTCCAGAGGTACTCTTTCTGGCACGCTTCGATGAGTGTGACGTGCATCTACGATCGACATATTTCTTGAGGTCACATGGCGGCAGCGGACGTGGAGGTCTACCTTGAGCTGCGCACAGACGCCCTTGAAGATGGTGAGGAGGTTCTCGGTTGCGAGGTCGGGCGCGCGCTGGACTTCGCGGATGATTTCACCGCGCGTGCCATCAAATTCGGTCACAAGAAGCCTGCGAAGGATGTCCTCCTCGACGTTGCCCGTCGACATGTCTTCCATCGGGATGTGCGACGTGGGCACGTACATCGAGTAAATGAACGGCATGTCCTACATGCGTGTAAGACGCATACTACAATATTCTGGTACGTTGAACCTTGCGAGGGATGACCTTGCTGAGGTTCCAGCACAGCGCGCCGTACGCGCGCGCAAAGTCGTGGACGGACTTGAAGTCGTCGACCTTGTTGAGGATGAGGCGGACCTTCGAGTTGACGTGCTGGAGCGACGACGTGAGCACGTCCAGCGTCTCGAACGTCGTGCCGGGCTTGTCCGGGTCGAACATGAGCAGCACAATGTCGGCGCGCTCTACCCGATAGATAGATACACGATGCACTTTCTCGCAAAGGTAATGAAAGCATACCGGCAAACCAGCGCACGACGCGCTTAAAGTCGTAGCCGCGGTCCATGTCGGAGCGGTCCGCGGACGTGCCCGGCGGGTCGATCATGCCCGGCGAGTCGATGATCATCATGCCGGTTTCGTCGAGAAGATCGCAGTTCTCGAGCATCTTGAGCTCGACCTGCGACACAAAGTCGGCGCCGAAGAGCCCTCGGATGTCCTGAAAGCCAAACTTGTTGTTGCGCGAGAGCGCGTAGCCGTCGAGGCGCTCGGCGCGCTTCCCGCCCGCGATGACCGTGAACGTGCAGTCTGTCGGCGCGCGGCCCGTCTTTTGCACGTCCTGCCCAAGCATGTGGTTGATGAAGGTCGACTTGCCGGACGAGTGGTTCCCGAGCACGAGCACCATCGGCGTGTGCACGCGAGCAAACGACGCAAACTTGCTCGCTTGGCGTAGCCTACGAGCGATGGTGTGGCCGAGGTCGCTGGCAACCTAGCGCGTACCCTTCCATGCGGTCGAACATGGTCTCGACCTCCTTCTGCACCATGCGGTTGAGCTCGCCCGCGATCTTCATGTCCTCGCTCATCGCCGACGCCATGCTGCCGACTGAAGCCGTCGCCTTTCGAAATCGCGCGATGCCATTGGTCCACCGACCTCATAGAAACGTCAAGTCAAGTGACAGGCTGTATTTTTATGCAACGTTGAAGCTTCAACAACAACGACGCAGCCAAAGCAACGCCACCACCGCAACACCAGGTCGTCTCAACGAACGAAGCTGGCATTCGCTACGATGCAACCGTTCAACGGCTGGGGTCACGGCTGACTGAGGTTGCGTGGCGATCGAGTTGCCGTTTTTCGGTCCTTCCCATCAACCATCAGATTGTCCTCGGGTAACCCTCGGCTGACAAGTCGTCAAAAACAGCCAGAATACTTGATGAAAATCGACGACGAGCTTTCGAACGTGCGCACTGCACAATAATTCTAGTTCTCAATGATCACATGGGAAAAACTTGCGTTGAGAGGGAATCACGACTACCAGCCGCCACCGCAGTTGCCCCACTGGTCGCACAAAGTGGGGTTCCAGCCATCACCAGGACCCCAGCCACCATGACCCTAGCCGCCGACCCCAACCACCAGGACCCCAACCACCTGGACCCCAGCGGCCACGACCCCAGCCACCACGACCCCAGCCGCCGCCATGGTGCATACCACGGCCACCGCCACGGCTCCATTCGTCGCTCGGAGTGTTCTTGGCATCGCCGCTCGGGTTGGCCTCGACAGCTGGAGCTGGAGGATCGTTGTTTGTGGTCACGCCTTCGGTTGCCGCAGTGTCTTTCGGAGCAGCGCCAGCGGCCGCCGCAGCATAGCAAACAAGGGAATCTGCATCATAGTGTGATGTCGGAGGCAATTGAAATCTGACATCGTCGGCGACAAGGCTTCGGTGGGGTCCCATCCGCTCAACCGGTAAGAAACCATCAGTAAAAGCAAGGCCATAATTTGTTTCTATGATTTATGGACTTTGGAGAAAGGAAACATCGGTGCTATTCCTCCCAGCTGATGTGTTCTTATCACTCTCTAGCACTGTTCTGCGCGTCAGCCTTTTTCATTGTGCAACGACAACACTGCATCTCGCTCAGCGATACCTTCATATCGGCCTTGACGTCAACCCGTTCCTGATCGGTGGCGTCGTGTCGACAGCTCGTGCGTCTCGTACCTCGTGATGATCTTCCAAAAGGCCGCTGACGTTTCCATGACGACGAGAAGAGCTTGAAGCTCCGAGAAGATTGCTTCAACTTGAGAGCTAGCAATGTCTCGATCGCCGCATCGCCGCACGCTACATGCTGTGATTCCGACAATCTCGTGAGAGCCCTCGACACGCCATACGCTATGCTCCAACAGCTCGTAGAGGTTGGTCATAGGCGAGAAGAGGCGGCTCCATGGTAACGAGCCTATTGGATCTGCAACAGGTTCTTGGATCTGCAGGAGCGTCATCAGGAACATACAAGCCTCCCTTTTGGAACATCCCAAAGCTCTCATCTACGTCGACGCCGCCATTACCAAGCCTATCGAGATGTTGAAGTCCACTGCAGACTTGGTTGCATTCGTCAGTCAACCCCTCCTCTTGCCTCGTCTTGCTCCGTGTAGGAGGGGTACGCTGGTCGCCAAAGGGGGCGTAAGCGGTTTCGTGGAGGCGAGCCCTTGTATTTCTCCAGCAGTCGGCAGTTGTGAGCACACCTTGCGTTGGAGGTAGGACTGCATCTACGCCACACCTTTCATTGATTCTCGTCTCTTCTATGCCCGTCAACCCGTCCACAACCGCCTCTGCTACATCACATTAGAGCCGACTGGAAGCATATCAATGGGCGCGGCCTTGGTTTCTGCGCAGAGAGCGGCGCGCTTTCGCGTCTGGAGTGACCCACTTTTCCACACGGGGGCGGAGCCTTCTTGATGATACTACTCGCAAAATCCAGCGCCTAAACGCATGCGTCGCTATTGTCGCCGGTGAATCAAGCCACAAGAATTAACGGCCAACGTGCTCAAAACAAGCTGGCGGTACAGGCCGCAACGGCTGCTGTGAAACGAATTCACTCCCGTTCGACATCGTTTGCGAGGCAGCAGCACCATGCGCTGTGTCGTCGCCACCCGAAGCACGGAGGCGGTCGTCCCCCAGAAGTGGATTTCCCAGGATTTCCGTAGCCAATGAACGGCGCCACATGAGCCTGCCACGTCATCCCGGAAAAGCTCCGTGGCGTTGGCAAGATGCGTGCCACAGACGTGCGCGTCAGTCCGCGCCAGAAACCTGTCGAAAGATCGTATCTTCAACAGGGCCGATCTTGGTCCTGAATTTGCAGTTGGGTAAAATCAGGATCGAAGGGCCTGTCGCGGATGCGAGGGGCGTCCTTGGACGCAAGGTCCCACCGTCGCCAGTCGCCGCCTTGGTGGAACGCCGACCACTTCCAACTCCTTTTTGCTACTTTTACCGAGCTTCGTCGTCGACAACGCATGCCTGAACGGTCGTCGGTCGCCCATCCCGCTCCCTGGCGCATCGAATCTGGACGACCCACCGTCGGTCGTGCAGATTTGACCGAGCGGTCGTCCACACACCAACTTCACTTGGGTGCTCGCACGTTCGAGTGGCTGCGACAAACGGATTCTGATTGGTGCAATCCTGCTACTCAGCTGCAGTGACGCCGGGTCGGCACGCTATTTTCGCCAATCACATCTCGTTTCAGAGCATATTTTGGCCAATGCGCAAGCATGGTGCCCCTTGGGGATCGGCGCCGCCTGGAAGTAGGCCTTTTTCCGTACAATTCGGACTTTCGGATGGGTACGTTTCGGCATAGTCCGACTTTGCAGTATCCAGCCACACGCTGGGGCAAGGGCAATCTCACATTTGCTTCGCCTTTGCGCCGCCGCCGCCGCCGACGTCCTCAACATGCAGCGCCAGTTCCAGATTTTGCGCAAGATGAGCGTATTGACCAAGCAGACCATCAACCCGCGCATCGTCGAGGCTGAGTACGCCGTCCGCGGTGCCATCGTGCTCCGCTCGGACGCGTACAAGAAGCAGCTCGCGTCCGGCGACAAGTCGCTGCCCTTCGACAAGATCATCGCATGCAACATCGGCAACCCGCAGTCGCTTGGCCAGAAGCCGATCTCGTTCCACCGCGAAGTGCTCTCGCTCATCAACATGCCGGGCCTCGTCGACCACGAAGATGCGCCCAAGATCTTCAAGGCCGACGCGATCGCGCGTGCCAAGTACTACCTCTCCAAGATCCCGTCGGGCACGGGCGCGTACGGCCACTCCAAGGGCCACGAAGTCCTCCGTGAAGAGGTGTGCGCGTTCCTTGAGCGCCGCGACGGCCACGCCGCCGACCCGGAGACCATCTTCCTCACGGACGGTGCGTCGCAGGCGGTGCAGTCGATGCTCCTCGCGCTCATCCGCGACCAGAACGACGGCATCCTCGTCCCGATCCCGCAGTACCCGCTCTACTCGGCGACGATCGCCATCAACGGCGGCTCGCTCTGCGGCTACTACCTCGACGAAAAGTCGGGCTGGGGCATGGACATTGCCGAGCTCACGCGCTCGATCGAGGATGCGCGCAACGCCGGCAAGGACGTGCGTGCGCTCGTTGTCATCAACCCGGGCAACCCCACGGGCCAGTGCTTGAGCGAGAACAACATGCGCGACATTGTCCAGTTCTGCAAGGACGAGAAGCTCGTGCTCATGGCGGACGAGGTCTACCAGGAGAACGTGTACGCCGAAAACAAGCACTTTGTCTCGTTCAAGAAGGTGCTCAAGGACATGGGCTCGGACTACGACTGCGTCGAACTCGCTTCGTTCCACTCGACGTCCAAGGGCTTCACCGGCGAGTGCGGTCGCCGCGGCGGCTACATGGAGCTCGTCAACTTCAACGCCGACGCGATGGAGCAGCTCTACAAGCTCGTCTCGATCAACCTCTGCTCCAACATTGAGGGCCAGCTCATGGTCGCGCTCATGACCAACCCGCCGGTGGAGGGCGACGAGTCGTACGAACTCTACGTCGCTCAGCGTGACGGCATCCTCTCGTCGCTCAAGCGCCGCGCCGTCAAGCTCGTCGCCGCCTTCAACGAGCTCGAGGGTGTCTCGTGCAACGCCGCCGAAGGTGCCATGTACACCTTCCCGCGCATCACGGTGCCCGAGAAGGCCGTCGCGGAAGCCACCAAGCGCGGCGTCGCCCCCGATGCGTTCTACGCCATGGCGCTCCTCGACGCGACTGGCATCGTCGTCGTGCCCGGCTCCGGCTTTGGCCAGGAAGATGGCACGTTCCACTTCCGCTCGACGATCCTCCCGCCCGAGGAGGCCATCGACGAGGTCATTGAGAAGACGGCCAAGTTCCACGCCGAGTTCATGGACCTCTACCGGTAAATACATGTCGTCCTTCTGGCGGTCGCATCATATGAGCTCGCTTCGAGGAATGCTGCTAATGTAAACGCCCTTTGTTTTTTTCTATTGTCTTGGGGACCTTGACAACGTTCTGTTGCTTCGCGGCCACCCATACGTGGCGACACCGATCGGTGCATCCGTACGTGGCACGAGTCAGGCGGTGAGAGCCCGAAGGAAAGTTGCCGGATCGACTGCGGCTCCTCACTACAGCCTCGACGAAACGCGTGAAGCTGCACACCTGTTGCCGTTCTAGGCCAACATTGGTCGCAGGCAGGGCAGACGTAGCCGCAGCAGCACTACGGCCTACTAGTACGTGCGCATCGCGCATTGCGGCAGACGTCACAACTGGGCCCCTCGAGTCACTCGAGTCAGCAAGCGCCAAATATCGATCTCCTCCAAATGGCTCTGCCAGTCGTCTACACCTCCAATATACACTGTCGAGTCCCTCTAGAGTCTCTAGTCGTCGCGAAAAGCACTCCGAAATGTTTTGATTTCGTAGAAGTATTGTTGGGGGTCCACCACGGGGAGGGGATCTCTCCGTGCGCAGCTCACTCCCAACGACCAAGTGCTGGTGCCAACTCCCCACGCATTCAGGCGTAGCACTACGTATGTGAACTCTTTGTAAGGAAGATAACGCGGAACACGTCCCACGTGAATACTTGCATAGTATTGTTACACGGCGACAAGCATGATTAGCGTGGGTGTCTGGCGCGCCTGCTCAAGATCCATCCGGGGTATCCGGATAACCATCCGGCCGGCCGGCGATTGGCCATCGCGATGGCATCTTTCAAGAACTTGTTGGTGGGCGATGGCGCCGATCAACGTGGACGACGTCGGGCGCTTGCTCCAGTGGAAGCTCAAGAAGCAGCTGACCAAGCTCAGCGACGAGGCGCAGGTGCAGATCGCGCAGGACCTCCTCTCGTCGTCGTCGCAACTGGATGCGGTCGAAGCAGCGCTCAACATCCCGCGGCCGCGGCTCCTCCGCGCCGTGCTCGAGTGGGCCGTGCACATGGCGACCAAGGCCTCGAGCGACGACGCCTCGACGGCCGCGCGTGCGTTCGATGTGCTCGCAAGCGCGCTCACGCAGACGAGCGGGTACCAACTGCAGCTGCCATTGCAGTCGTGCACGCAGCTGCTGCAGGCCATGACCATTGTCGTCTCGGCCTCGGAGAGCGTGCTTCCGAGCGTGCTCTGCGTGTTTGTGCACCTCTTTGAAAACACGAGCGCCGCGTCGTTTGCGCCGCAGTTTGGCGTCTTCAAGCCGCCGACCGACGTCTACACGACCTTTCTGCACACGACGCTGCGGACGCTCGTGGCACGCCCGCCGTCCGAGACCGCTCGGGATCTCATGCTCGTGATCCTCCGCGTCTCGCACGTGCTGCAGAAGCACCAGAGCAACAAGAAGAAGGTCTTCCTCGCGAGCAAGCAGTCGCTGTCGTCGTTCATGGGGCTCCGCGCGTCGCTCATCGCGGGCGATGCAGACTACGCCGCGCCGATCGTGCACCTCCTCGACACGATGGTCGGAGACGCACTCTTTGACGTGGAGCACCTCTTTGGCTACGACAAGCTCCACACCGCGACGAGCGTCTGGCAGCTGTCGTCGAGTGACGCGCCGCCGGCCAAGAAGGCCAAGCTCGCGCCCAAGACCGCCAAGATCGCCATGGCGTACCAAGAACAGCTCTTCGCCGAGCTGCAGGCGCAGCTGCAACCGGACGCGGCCCACGCCTATGCGGCGGCAGACTTTGCAGCGATGCTCGTGGCCCAGTTCACGTCGCGCATCCGGTCGCAGACGGAGAAGCGCAAGGCGCCCGACGCCGTCACTCCCGCCTTTGCGTTCTGGCTCGAGCTTATCGCGGTCAGCATCCGTCTACCGACGACAAACGACGCGTACCCGATCCAGATGCGCGTGCTGCGCACGCTGTGGGCCGCCATGAACAGCAGCGAGATTTACAGAGTCGCCGAAGACAACGCTCGCCAGGACCAGCTGCAGTACCTCGAGCGGGTCGTATCGAGCATCATGGGCCTCGTGAAAGCGGACAACAGCGCGTGCATTCCGGACGAGACGACGCTCTTGTCGAGCATGGTCGAGTGCTCGCCCAAGATCCTCCAAGCACACTTGCCACAGGTGTTTGCGCTGCTCTCCAAGAAGGCGACAAGTGATGTGGACGCGAGCGCAGAGTGTCTGCGCCACCTGCTGCACTCGTACGACGCGGTGCGTCTGCTGCAGGACCTCCTCAGCGCCCTCTTTGCGACCACCAACGCAGCGCCGCTCACGCGCCTCTTCCGGCACGCGGCGCTCGATGCCATGCTGCGCACCGCGTGCAACAACGTCCCTGCCGGGCAGCTCGAGTCCATCTGGCTCTTCTTCCACGACGCCCTGCGCGCGGGCATGGACAACACCGCGACGCTCCAGCTCGTGCGCACGGTCTTTGGCACGTTTCTGCAAGAAGTCCAAGTGAGCCAGCACAACCGAGAGATGTTTGAGGCGCGCGCCAAGGATTCGTTCGAGGTCCTCGTGCGCCCGGCGTTGGAGCACGTCGACGACGCGGTGGCGCGCCAGCTGCTCAGCCTCGCCGGCGACCTCCTCGAGCTCACCGACAAGTCGCTCGACATGCAGTATGTGCTGGATGCGATTTTTGCCGCCGACGACATGGGCACGACGCTGCACCGGCTCGCCTCGACGGAGCAGAACGACGACGACCCGTCGCTCGCGCTGCATGGCCTTCTCAAGCTGGCGGCAACGCGCGTGCGGTTCCTTACGTCCGGCGGCGCTGGCGGTGACGAAGCGGCGTCGATGGCCGCGTTCGTGCTTGGCAATTGCGGCGCCGAGTGGGCATGCATCACGCCGTTCTTGACGGAGCTTGGGCACGCGGCCCCGGCAGACGTCTCGTCTGCGTTCATGGAGACCGTGTGCCGCCAGTCGATCGCGGCGCCGGCATCCTCCTCGCTCTTCCTCGACGCGGCGTTCTACGAGATTCGGCCGTTCCTGAACGTCGTGCCGACCGTGTTTGTGCAGCTGCTCGCGACGTCGGTCGGCGCGCTGGCGTCGTCGTCGAAAGCCTCGGCGCGCCTTGCGAAGCTCGCTCGGCGCATTGCAACGCCGGCGGAGCACCCGGCATTCCTCGAGGCGCTTGCCCGCGTCTCGTTGCCGGCGTCGGCCGTGGCGGCCACGGACCTCGAGGCGACACTCACGTTCCTGGCGGCCGTGCCGATCCCGTACATTCCCAGCCCCGCGACGACGCTGCTTCTGTGCACCATGCTGCGCCTGGAGCTGCTCTTGGCAGACACGACGACTGCGAGCACGGCCATCCACACGTGGCTCACGACCTACTTTGATGCGACGACCCACGCGCTCGAGGCCGCCAGCATCGAGGCGCTCGACCACTGGCTGCCATTGGTGCTCGGCCGCGCAACCCTCTCGGGTGGGACCGACCATATGCTCGGGGCGTTTGGCCGCTGCGTGGCCAAGGTGCACCCGACGCTTCTCCACCGCATGCTCAGCGTGGTGAGCGCGCGGGCCACGGCCGACGGTATGACGACGACGGTGCGTCAGCTCCTCTCGCGGGCGCTGCAGTGCTGCTCGATCGCCAAGAGCAAGCACGTCGAGGCGTTCTGGGCCGACGCGATCCACCCGCGGGTGGCGCGACTCGTCGCAACCGAGTCGCTGACCAGCGACGCGCTCGATCTCTTTGCTTCAATTTTGCACTTTCACGAGCTCAAGCACAAGACCGACAACGACGTCCACGCAAGCGTCGGTAAAGTCCTCGCGGCCGCGTGCCGCCACGTGACGAGTGGCGATGACGCAGCGGCCGTCGTCGCCAGCGAAGCCGTGCTGCGTACGATCGCGGTTCACTACAAGTCGCTCTCCAAGACCCTGCACTTTGCTCTGCCTGTGTTTGGCGCGCTTCTCGGCGCCTGTCTTGTCGCGTCGCCGTCGACGACCATCTCGACGGCAGTCGAGGCCTTGCTCGACCACTGCAACGACGCCGAGTTTGCCCTTGTCTGGTCGACGCTCCAGCACGAGCTCCTCCACGGTGACGAGACGCGCGTCACGGCGAGCCTTCGCGCGACGCTTCTCTTTCTCCAGACCGACAAGCTCCATGGCCACCGGCACTTGCTCAGTGCGTCGGCCAAGCACGTGCTTGCGTCGGTCGTCGACCTTGCGAATGCACAGTACGGAGCGAGCACGCACGTCCTCGCACTGCAGGTCGTGGCGCAGCTGCTCACAAAGCAGGATGCGTTCCATTGGCACGCGAGCGACGTGCAGCTCGGTCTCTTGGTGCTCCGGCCTCTGCTCTCGCTTGCCGCCGCCGAGGCGCTGCCGGCCATCGACGACGTCCACCAGATCTGGACGAGCGCGTATACGGTGCTCCTGCGGGTGCTGCGCCAGCACAGCGCGTCACTGCCCGTGTTTTTGCCGCACTATGTCCTCGGCTGCAATGCGCTCCTGCGACTCGTCTTGCGCGTCGGCAAGGACGCAAAGGTGACGAAGGAGCTCCTCGTGTGGGCGTCCAACCTCACGCGTCTCTATGGGTACATGATTCCCCACGGCGTCTCGTTCCGCAAGCACATGGTGTACATGCTCGCCGAGTATTTCAAGCAGACGGACGCGCTGCCGCACGACGTGACCGAGACGCTTCGGCCGGGTATCTACGCCCTCTTTGACATTTGCTCCAAGTACGAGAAGGACCAGCTCTTTGGGACGCTCGACGCGACTGGGAAGGTCCTCCTCAAGAGCATGGACACGCACTACAAGGAAACACACCAGTACACGGGCAAAGTCTAGGACAATCTACTATTTCGAACTTTTTTCTCGACTTACCGGCGGTCGACAAATTACGTCAAAATGCGGCTCGTAACGAGCGTGCGAGGACCCTCTGTGAGTGTACGTAACAGCCAGGGCTAGGTACGGGCCGCAGAGCACAAGCAGCCGACCACGTCGACATCGTCCAGCGTCACCGATGAAGTGATGCTCTTCCGACGAAGCATCTCAACCAGATCGCAGTGCGTACTACCAAATAAGGCAGCTCGTGATATAGGCAAGCGGCTACAGATACAGCATTCATGGCGACTCAATACACGTGGCACGTCGCCTCCGAGAAGCGTCCATGATGCGTCGCCCAGGCACTATGTATAATGCCTACCTATTCGACATCTCGGCCACGAGGCTGCCACGTCATTCGTGCCGATTCACCCAATGCCAACAGGGTATATCCGGACGCGTATCCGGCCATCGGTTTCGGGCCGCGACACTTGAGTGCAGCATGAGTGCCGACGAGTCGTACGCGTTCGTGGCCGAGTGGTTCGACCCGCAGGCCGAGATCGCTCGGCAGTACCTCCTCCAGTACTTTAGCGATGGCTCGCTCGAAATGGTTCGCCTCCATCGCACGCCGTGTTGACATCTACGTTCTTAGATCGACAAAAAGTCGCTCAAGCCGTTCTTGAAGCGCATCAAGTTCCCGAGCGTCAAGAAGGTCGACCTCTTTGTCGGCGCCTGCATCACAGTGTACGCAGTAGCTCTCAACGATCTCGTGTGACGCGTCGGCGTAGGTACTCGCGCCAAATCCACTTGCTCGATGCCGCCAACGAGTGCACGCGACGCCTCCTCGCGACGCGCGGCGGCAACCGGCTGCTTTTGATTAAACCGAGTGGCTATCGCCCGCTGGGGCAGATTCTCGCAGCGATCGAGCAGAGTCACGTCGCGATCGTCAACCTGCGCATGGTGCAATTGACGCCAAGCGACATGCCCCGCGTTCTCGAGATGCTCTCAACGGACAATAACCATGCCTCGTCCAAGCAAGCGTGCGAGATGCCATCTATGACGATGCGAGCTGACCTTGCCTAGAGCGCTCGCGGACGAGTACACGCGCGACTTTTCCGTGCCGGTCGAAGTCTCGCTGGGGTCGCCAACGGCCCTCGACGACGCCTTGCGACGCCTCGGTGAGCTCTTTTCTAAACTCGACACCCGAGTTAAGGAAGGCATATGTATATATCTCTAGACGCACTGCGGCTCCGAAGCCATGTCCAACTCTTCGAGAACCTCTCGGCAGCCACCTACTTCTTGGACACGACTCGGTTCCCAACAACCGCCGCCTTTACCTGCTGCACGCTGTGTCTTATCCGCCCGCGTGTCGTGCACGAAGGTAGTACTACTATCAACTTGATAGATTCCATGAAATGCCGACGTGCATATAGGCAAAGTCGGGGCCATTGTCGATGCAATCTTGCGCGAAGGCTACGAGGTCTCGGCGGCCAAGCTCGTTCATGTACAAGCCAACGCGATGAACGAGTTCCTCGCCATCTACAAGGACGTGACGCGGCAATACCACGTGCGTCTCGGCCTCGTTTCTGCCTGCTCATGGATGGAATATAGGAGCTCGTCAAGAGCATGGCGTCGGGTCCACTCGTGGCGCTTGAGATTCGCGGTGACGGCGACATTGTCTCGCGCTTCCAGGCGTTCTGCGGTCCGTTCGATGTGCAGATCGCGAAGGAGCTGGCGCCGACGTCGCTTCGAGCTCGCTTTGGCGCGACGACGCTGCACAACAGCGTGCATTGCACTGACGTCCCGGAGGACGGCGCGCTGGAAGTGCAGTTCTTCTTCCGACATTTGGTCTAATCCGATCTCGTCAATGTCGAACGAACGACGAGGGTCCTCGAGCCCGATGCCGCCAACTAGTGTGCACTTAGACGTGAATACTCAAGAGAGAAAAATCCATGCCGCGACGCCTCTTTCCTAGATCTCGAAGCGGCACTTTGGCGGCTCGGCCACCCGCGCTGGATGGGGATGGGCACCGGTACTGCTAGATGCAGCAGAACCCCAGAAGTGAGCCGCCACTGCGAGGAATCTCCAACATGACACGCAAAGGAATTGGTATCTCCATTCAGTGGTCTGTGTATTGAAGTGAGCTGCGTTGTCACGGAGCGTGCTTAGCCGCAGCCCGAGTCGGTCGCAGTGTACTCGATTTCGACCACCTTGCCTTCTTTCGTGCGGCGGAAGCGCGTCTCGATCGGGTCAAAGCCGGCCTCTGGCGCGTCGTACACGGCCCAGTGGGGCGTCGGCGCAATGTAGTCCATCGTCGAGAACGGCGTACCATCCGCGTAGTAGCGCTGGATGAGCTCGTGAAACTTGTCGTAGTCGATCCACGTGTGCCAGTGGCCGTCGATCTTGAACTGGGTCTTGGCCAGCAGCACGCAGTTCGAGTGCGCGTGCTCCGTCGCGAGGCCATAGGCGCCGCCGAGCTTGGAGCAGAGGAGCTCGCAGAACGCCCGGACTTCCTCGTGGTACGGCACGTGCTTGATCGTCAAGTCGGACGCGTCGCTCTTGCCGCAGTACGTCACGGCCTTGATCTCAATCAGGTCGGGCATGCCGATCTGGATGAGCTCGACGTAGTTGTCAATCTCCTTCATGTTGTGCTCCTTCACAAGCGTCATGCGGTAGACCTAACAGTCGCAATCATTTAAGTTGCCCTGCCCATGGCATGCATCGTGTTCGTACCGTGCGCTGGCCCTTGGCCTTGAGCTGGCGGAGGCAGCTCAAGAAACGCTCCCAGAAGTCCTTGAAGAGCGGGCGATCGATGGCCTTGAGCGAGTCCTTGGTCGCAGCGTCGACACTCACGTAGAGCTGCGTAATGGGCTCAAGCTCGGCAATCTTGTCCGGGAACTGTGCGTTCGTGACCAAGAAGGACGAGATCTGGCGCGCGTGCAGCTCCTTGCAAAACTCGTTGATGTGCGGGTACATGATGGGCTCGCCGACGAGGCTGAGCGCGCAGTGCTTGACCGTGAAGGCCTCCTCCCACCGGCTCTGGATAAGACCCGGAAGACCCTTGACCTCCTTGATCATGTTTTGGTGCCGCGAGATCGCGCCCTCGACAAGCTCGACCGGGTCGTCCGTCTTCCAGCGCCACTCGCGCCCAACCGGGTTCTTGTGGTGGCGCCAGCAAAAGACGCACTTGTTGGCGCACGCGAGCGACGGCGTCGTCTCCATGCATTGGTAGCTCGTGATGCCGTAGAAAGTGTGCTTGTAGCAGCCGCCGCGGCCGCGCAGCTGGTGCTTGGTCCAGCGGCAGAGCTTCACTGCGCTATGTGTGCCAATGATCTTGTACCCTTCCTTCGTCAGCGCCTTGCGCTGGAGCGGCGTGACCATCTCGCGGTTGAGCGCCGCGGCCTCCGACTCCTTCATGACGACACCGAGGTCCTCGACGTCGACGACGCCGTCGCCCTTGGGCTTGGGCGCGTCGTCCTCGTCGTCGTCTTCCTCGAGCACGATCTCGTTCATGCGATCTTCGTCCGTGATCATGACCTCTTCGTCATCTTCGCCGGCCGCGATGGCCTTCTCCTTGCGCTTCTGGCGGCGAAACTCCTTCTGAGAGAGGAATTCCTTGGCCTCTTGCTTGGGGGCGGCCAGCGATCCGTACTGCTCGCAGAGCGACGCCACGAGCATGTCGGACCACATCTCAAAGTGCGCCGACTGGTCCTGGTTGTCGTCGCCGTCGCCGCGCTTGATGAGGCGGTTGGCGCCAAGCGTCGCAAAGTGCTTGCTGAGCTGCTTGGCGGCCGTGCAGTAGTGCTCGTCGTACTCGGCGTTGCCGAGCCCGTACGTGGCCACGTGCACGTGCTTGAGCCACGTCTTGGAGACGCGGAAGTCCTGCGCCATGTCCGTGATCCAGTTGAAGAAGAGCTTGGCCGACTCGGGCGGCACGCCGTTCGTCCACGTCGAGAGGATCGAGATGACGACCTCCTCGTGCTCCAAGTTGTCCTGCGCTTGCCATGAGTCGTCTTGCAAGACGTGAGATGCAAAGGATACGTTTACCTGGTCGTAGTCCTTCATGTCGACGACGCTCGGCTCGAACGCATACCCGGCGACGTTGAGCGCAAACAGCTTCTTCTGCAGCGCATCGGCAAAGCCTACATGCGTACTGATGAGGATTGCGCAGAAGGCAGACGAGTATGGCGTACCTTTGGCCGTGCCCGTGTGCGTGCCATACAAGATGCGCACGGTCACCGGCTTGGGCTCGGCCGCGTCGGCAGTCGACGACGAGCACGCGCCCGAGCCGTTGCAGCAGCCGTTGGCTTTGGCCTTCGGGCTCGTCGGCGGGAGCGAGCGCGTAGCCGACTTGTCCTTGGAGAGAACGTACGCGATGGATGCAAGCACGAGCGCCAGGCCGGCGGCCATGGCCACTTGCGGCGCCTTGATCGACACCATGAGCGAGCGCAGGAGTCGAATTCGGCTGTGGCGTATCCTTGTTGTCCAGTCAAAACCGTGGACCGAACCAGACAGGAGCACGATTTTAACCAATCACATTGCTCCGTGGCGCCAATTCCGGCTAAGTGCGCTTCAGCCACTTCAACGAGAAGGACTTCAACGCGCGCTTTTTCGTTTTTTCATTGCGCTCGCCCACAGACGCAATGCCAAATACTTGGTCAGACGCAACGCTTTCAAGTAGCTACGACGAGTCATGACGCACGTATTCGCTGCCGGCATGCGAATGCATCGTTCTATTAGGACGACAGACTCATGATGGCGTAGTACGCGTAGCTACTTGGCACCTCGTCCTTCGATTCGGAAGCGCGCGACACGCAGCGTGCCATTGCTGCCAAGGTTCATATTCTCTCGAGCTTGCGTCAATCCCATGCGCACGCGCGACGCTTGCGCCAAGCGTCAACCCCGCGGAAACCGCTCGCCAAGGCGCCTCTTCCCGTTGCGGATCCGCATACGTCTCGAAAAAATCCACCGATCAAAGCGCTGCTACTGAACGGTCCCGACGGACAGTGCTTCGTCGCTTCTGCAGCCAGAAGCTCATGCGCTCTGGCCAAGAATGCGATATTGGGTCATGCGCATGACCGACGCACGCAACCTCTCAGATAGCATAGAATATTAGCTGTCCGGGTTCGACCTCTTGAAACATAATATGTTATCGAAAATGCAAGGTCCAGGCGTTTGTGGTGGCTGGACGACGCTTTCCATTTCGACTTCGCTTGCTTTCGACCATGTCTGCTACTGGCACCTCGTTGTGGCGCGCCGTGGGCATGTCCTACCTCCAATACGTCAACTTCAGCGCCAGCGTCGTCCGCGCGTCGCTCAAGGAACCCGTCAAGAGCTCCGTCGCCGCCCGCAACGCCGTCGACTTTGCCACGTGGAAGTGGACCGCCGGCGAGCGTGGTGCCCGCGTCGATGTCGACTCGATCAAGAAGGCCGCCGAAGCCTTCAAGTCGGCGTAAACGTCTCTCCTCCTCGTACAATGGACGTCTGCTAGAATATACAATTGTCTTCTAGCACCTGCCTTACACGTCTTTGGCCCTGGCGCAACGACCGGCGCGATCACCCTGCGCATGGACGCTACCAAGGATGTGTTGGCGATGCCATCGCGCCGGCCATGGCGCGCCGCCGATTGCAGGACTGCTTTCTATGACCATCGCATCGGTGCGGCGCGTAACGATGGCGCACGAGTAGCTCACCTGTCGTCGGATGACATGACTGTGCTAGCGAGCGTCGCACCATGAATGTTGAACGCAGGCAACATACATACAAACTAGCATCGCTGCAGCCCGGCGGGAGAGCTTGGCTGAAGCCGGATCGCGCCACCACAGATGTGTCGGGACGGAGCGAACGCCTGGAAGGGAGTTGTGGCTGGGCTGCGTACCGTAGTATTGGTACGCCATGGCTTGGCGGTGGCGACGGCGATTGCGCGACGGCAGTCAGATCTGAGTTGGGCAACGCGTCTGCGTGCGGGCTAGATAATTGTCGCCGCGTCCAAGTCCGAGCGAAGCACCCAAGATGTACTACCGGAGCCCTTTGCCTTGCACCCATGCCACGCGCCAAGCTCGGCGCGTCGGCCAGCCAAACGCATCCATCAATGTTACGCCGCTCTTCTTGACGCAGCAATAATAATCACACCGTGCATGGCTACCACCCGGTTCAAGCATTGCCCCCTCGCGATGCAACCTTGGCGCTCGTTACTGCAGTTGCGGCGCCGCCCCGCTACTTTCTCGCAGCTGCGGCATCGGCGTCCCTTCGCGCGGCCATCCGCCGCAAGCTTCCAGCGACGACGAGTGGCGTGCTGCATGGTCCTTGTCTCGTTGCAGGTAATACACTACAACGTGCAGGTCATCTCCAGCCTCATGGAGCCATGAGGGCAAATAAGCCTTGTAATCTCAGCGTTGTCGGCCGCCGGGGCACGATCGAAGTTCGAAGCGTTGACGAACGAGCACGCTTTGTATTGTTTTTTGTATGGACCTCCGATTACTCTATCCGGCGTCCCATCCCCATCACCGTTGGTATCGAGGGCACGCGCATGGACGTGGCCGACGGCGCGGACGAGACGAGGCTCTGGGTGTGCCAAGTACCTGGTACTTGTTCATGACCAGCAGAGACGGACCGAGGACGTCGTAGATACCATTGCATCAACATGATAAATAGGGTATATTGGTGGTAAATAGGGTACAAACAATACGACGACAGCGACGGGACGACTTAGAGCGGGACTTCCGACGCCTTCGCGGCGCGGGCCTCCATGAGGCGCTTCTTTTCGTTGTAGATCTTGAGGGTCTTGCTGCGCTTGCGGTCTTGGAGCGCTTGCTTGATTCCGTTGTAAAGCAAGACCGGGGGCGTAATGACGGCAGCGATGCTCACGCCGACCGCAAGCGCCGACGTGGCACCGACGACGACGAGCGACTTGGTCACCGCGCGGATCGGCGCGTTCGGGCCGAGAGATGCGCTTTGGGACTCGAGAAATGACCGCGGCGTGCAGAGGCTGTCGAGGTGGGTCGCCCACGGGACGCGGCAGCACCAGCAAAACTCAAACTCGCAGTGTGTGCAGGCCATGTGGTTGCAGCCGCCCTGCTTCTCAATGTCGACGTGGCAGTTGGGGCACGCGCGAACGTTCTCGGACGTCTTGCGCCACTTCTTGTACGTCTTGTCGGCGCAAGCGAACAAGTGGTAGTTCTCGCCGCAGTCCCCGCACGATGCCGTGTGGCAGTGGTCGCACTTGATCTTGCGGCCCGTGGAGGTCACGGGCTGCCCGCAGCCAGGCTGCGGGCACGTGCGGCCCGAGCGAAGCTTGGCCTTGAGCGAAATGTAGCGCTGGAAGAGCTCCGTCGAGACGTAGCCGTGAATGTGGTGCGTGGCAAGGACCGCGGTGCAGCCAGCGGCGGGGCACCGAATGCGGCGGACTTGACCGTCTTCAATCTTGATGCGAAGGTAGTTGCCGATGCAGTCGAGGCAAAAGACTGACGTGCACGCCGGCGAGTCGCATATCGACACCATGTCGGTCGACGTCTCGAAGCACACGGCGCACGCGGTGTCATGGAGCGGCGACACGGGCTTGACGTCGGCGACAGGTGTCGACGCCGATGGCTTAACAAGCACAATGTTGATGGCGGGGATCATGCCCGACAGCTTCTTGAGCATCTTATTGCTCGTCTCTTCACGATGAGGCGCTATGGTCATGGCGGTCGACATGGTCGATTGCAGTGAATTTGCAGAATGAACTCGACTGCCAGCATGGGTACGCCCCAGCCGAGATGTATTATTATTCTAAGCGATATAATGGGGCCGAAAATTTAAAACGTCCGAAAAATTGCAGCTTGCAATCACACTGGTTGAGTATGCACCATCTGTTTTTACGTAAAAATGACGCAATATTAGAATCTCCTATCGCCTTGGAGCGGCCACCCACCTGGTCCGCTATAAAAAAGGGACTTCGAACTTCGGGTCGGCTACGGTACAGTGCGTAGGGTGAGTTGCACTGCCTTTTTTACCAATGCCCGATGGATTTTATTCCAAGCGACCGTGCAATTTAATTAATTTTCGAGATGTGCAATACATCAATCGAATGTAGTTTCAAAAGATAGAATATTAATAAGTACCTGGACGACAAGAATAACACCAAACCAGCAATAGGTCGTTTGCACTTGGTGTTTGTATGTCGTTGCGTACTGTAGAGAGGTAGGCACGAGGGTTGAACCATTTTGGCCTGGTCCACTTGTTGGAATCTCGTGTTCGATCCGCTCGCGAGCGAGCGTGGGACGTCGCCGCCTTCTTGAAGACGAGATACTCGCGCCAGTGCAGAGAACAAAGCTGGCTGTCTGTGCGACCAGACTCGCGCGCTACGCCGAAACGATCGAGCAACGGATTGGGCGTTCAAGCGAGCGCGTCATACTCGATGTCGACGTTGCTTTGGCGCCCCTTCATCAATGTCCCTCAATGGTAAGCATCATACTGTACATGGTCCTAGACGACTTGGTGTGGCGACGCTGGGTGGCAGTGTCAAGTGCTCAGGATACTAGGACGCGAGGTGTGTTCGATGCAGGCTAGGATAGGACCTCGAACGATTGGCTACTGCAGTGCACAATTTGCGTGCGGGCCAGTGCAAGGAAGAAGGCGGCATGCGGCTTCATGCACCTGATCAAGCACGGGTACGACCGCGTCTGGCTACCACGGACAACGCGGAGTGTAGTATCCAATGATGGTCAGGATTGGTCGGTGCAGGTTCCTTGCGAAGGAAGGCGCAGCAGGGGCCGAGGCTTCTTTTTATTTCCACGACCGTGGCACGATGCCGTACGTTTATCTTGCTTTTAGTATGCATATTCGTAAAATTGAATTGCATTGCATTCGCACCCACGCGTGCACTGTACGCGGTAGGGAACATGCAGCGTGTGTGCGTCTTGGCTGCAAAAAGCCGAGGTGGCCAGCACCTTGACGTCTGATCTTTGCACCGAGCGCCTCGGTACATCTCGCTCTCTGCCTGCACTTGCTGCACGCCACCAACAACACGATATCTCGCCCGTCCAGCAACCACCCGCGGCGGCAATGATAGCAACAGTGGACGCCGACCACACATCGTAAAAGCACGACAACGCGACCGACGACTGCACGTTCCTGGGCGGGTCTTTGTCGAATCGTCGACCACATTCTTGACGCTTGGCACGTTTCTATAGCTTCAGGACCCGATGATTAGAGCCACAGGATATGCACAGTAGGATGATTTGGGTGTGCACGACCTGCAACTTCAACGACTCGATGGAGCACCGCAGCTGGCCAAGTCCCGCGACTGACGTGCTCGAGCGCCATCTGCTCTCGATTCCACCACCCCTAGGCCCCATAAAACAATTGACCTACCAGCATTCATTTCAGTTTTTCCATGCCAAAGGTCCTCGTTTTTGGTCACCCAGAGGGGGTGGACCTATGATTGCTACATTGTGGGGAAAGACACAGCACCTGGATAAAAGTGCAACTGGTACGGTTCGTCAGGGTCTAAACCTGCGTGATGCAGTTGGGGTCGACGATCCAACATGCAACAATCAGAACCGCCATCGCTGGAGCTGGTATGCCCCATTGTACATGCCCTAGCAGAGAGCCATTCACCTTGCCATTGACGAGAGACAATGGCAAGGAAAAGCGAGGTCTCGTGTTGCTGATGTCGATCGCTGCGACCTGGCAGACTGCATGGTTGTACAACAGCGTAGCGTCGTTTCTTCTCGTGTGCAACCACCTTGGCTGCACGGACAAGCTGGCTTACTCATGTGGCTTACTACTAATAGGACTTGCGCACGCCAGTTGCTCTGAGAACCTGCACCACAACTTTACCTCGTTGCTGGCACTCGCACGTACAGTACTAATAGCACTCGTCGTCGGAGGATTTCCTGAAGTTGAATCTGTGTCAGATGCGTCCTAATCGCGTGGCAGGTCTGCCGTGCAGCATTCCCAGAAATTTGAACCAAGATATCTATTCCTCGCGGGCTGACGACGGACTCAGATGCGATCCTGGTCGCACGCACGGCCTCTTCGTGTACTGGTGCTGTCCGTTATGCAGGCGCATGATCCAAGAACGTGTGCGTTCGTTTCCCGTCTCTGCGCCGAGCCGAGTGAGTTTGGTGCAAACTCGTGTCGCCCTTCATATATGGAGCTGCTCGAAGTTTCCGTCGGAGTTGGCTGCCATTACTACACTCGTCTAAAGCCGAAAAGCGAGCGTGTGGATCATGGAAATGGGAGGAAATTGCTTTGCAGCGCGCGAGAATCCCGTGCACGTCCCCTTGCGTCGCAGTAGCTTTGCAGAAACATCGAGAGGCGCGTTCGAGATGTGCATTACCACGCCCGGGATGCATGCGTTGTGGGAGGAATCCGCGACCTTTCGTTCATCTGGGTGTAGTTCACGATAGCATTTGGCATGTCGTAAGCCGCACGCGTTATCCAAGTTGTGCGCGTTCTGAAGTTTGGACCTGCACTAGTCAAGTACCGGGTACCGGTACGACTGGAGAAGCTGTCGTAGACGAGCCAACGCTGGACCATCGATCATCGTACAGTACACGCTTCTTTTCCTGGATGATCGATTCGCGCCTCAAAAGCCATCGCGAAATGCAGCGTCAAAGCCACAGAGCTCATTGCAAACAATGACGCGGATCCAAGCTCCGTCGCAACCTCGAGAACCGGCTCGCCGACGCATCATCGTTTGTGGGCTGTCTCATGCTTTCACGACGACAAGTACTATGGCGATGACTCGCGGAGGATGTGTGTGATTCGAACGCGCCCGTGTGCGTGCCCAGTACACACAAGGTCGCCGACATGTCGCGGCGCTTGGCGCGAAAGAAAGACGCTGGGTGCAATGGACCACGTTGAAGTACTGCACGCAGCGCAAGACAATCAACCAAGCAGCGCCTATCGGGCGACTGGTCTTGGATCGTCACGAACCCACATCCACCCAACGGACGTAGCTTGGATGGAGGTGCTGACGCACAACGTTACCACATCGTCAATGCACCCACGGTTGGACGCATCGGTTGTGTGTTTTGTTCGACATTGCTTTTGGGAATACATGGATGTACATGTACGCGTCGCTGGACAATGGTGAGGGGCGCAGGAGGTGACGTAGACTAGCTCCTGTGGACGAGTAGAAACATAAATGTAGCAGCAACCACCCGGAGAGCGATCTTTTGATTGATTGTCAAGCCAGACGATGATGTCTGATGGCTGCCGTGGATCGATGAGTGGCTATCGCATCGCAAGGATTACAGCAGCGACTTGTCGAAAGCACTGCGCTCGCTTTGGCGACGGTGCGCGGTGGAGGGCTTCTGTGATAGAGTCGAGTGCTGATCCAACGACTCGATGCCTTTCGCACTGCTAGGTAGTTTGTGGTCAAGTTCGATGTCTGTAGTTGGCATTGTCGGGCAAAAACCGTGACTCCTGCGCGATACTAGAGTCGCACGACAGCATCGAATCGTGGACTCGGACTTGGCTACGCAGTTGAGATGCTAACGACCTCGAAAGAAACCAAGTGGCTGGATGAGAAAATTGTCGTGTTGGACGCACCGCCTCGGTGCAAGACTTTTCAGAACAGCGAAGCCGGCTAAGCGCTCGGATGCCTACAATGTATTTGAAAACGCAGGTTGCCACATGTGCATTGAAGTAGAAGGCGACACTGCCATGACCTCCTTCGAGCACCCGCAAAGGCACGTTGGCTCGGCCGGTCCAGGGGTTGAAAACACTCCTGCGCGATGCACGACAGCATCAAATTGTGGTGTCCTTCAGTGCGAAAAATGGACTTGACTGCCTTGCATGCAGCTCGTCGCGGGATATGCGCGCTCGAGGCGCTCGTACAATGGAGGCACATGATCTGTGGTTTGGCTGGATTCACAAAGGTGGTGGTGCCAAGTGCACACAAAACATGCCGTGAGCTCCAACCCGTGCAACTTCTGCACGTGCTTCTTGGACCGGGACGATGTCCTCATGTACTAGTACTCCATAAACAACATGCGTACCGTGCGGTGCGTCGCTTCAGGCTCGGATCAAGCTCGAGCGCCGTGATCAGCGGGCGACCAACCTTTTTGTTTGTTGTGGCGGCTGCAAGATAGTGTAGTTGGCTTGGTGTAGTTGGCTCGGTACTTCGTGTGTTTGGGTGTCTGCATATTAGGAAAGCGGAAAGCACCAAGAGAATATCAAGTCTGTACACCTTGAACGAATGCGAGAACGTTGGGATGCTATCCTTTGAGATGGTAGCCCAATCATACATGTACCCACGTCTCTCATGAGAGTGCAGCTTGCGGTTGCGCATTGCAGCGACAAGGCAATTGATCGGCGCGACTCAGTCGGGCCGTCGGGCAAGACACAACACCAAACGCCCACAACGCGAGCATCAAGTGCAAATTCCGAGCTCTCTTGCCTTACGGGATTGTTTATCGAAGAAAACGAGCGCTTTCGCTGCGAAGGCACTGATCGTGGACCGTGCAAGCAGGCTGCGCGTCGTCCTTTCTGCGCGTTCGGTACTCTGGTTCGACACGCCCTCCCTCTCAGCTCTCCCTCTCTCCGACAGCACCTTCGTGCCCCAGGGTATCGTAATTCATCTTATATCTCTGCGCTAGCATCATTTTGAGCTCGCAGAATGAGTTGCAGCACTCTGTGTGGGAGGGATGCTGTACGACGATAAAGCATGATCGCACGACGCTTGGACGACGACAACAGGACGAAGTTGTGTGGAACAACTCGGAGTGCGATTCTTACCCCAGTCCTTACCGATAGAAAGACTGTTTCAAGACGACGGTTCTTCCTGTCGGCAGCGACCAGCTTGCGCGGGAGGACCTTGCCTTGCTGAGGCTTTGGTCGCGCCTCTCTGTGCAGGATGGGCGAGAGACGCTAGTTGATATCACCACTACCAGTCGCCTCCGATTGGCTGCGAACCGCTGCGCTCGGCGCTGATTGGCCATCACAATCCACACAGCTGGGGTGTTTAAAACGCCTGTTCATGAATCCAACATGTTTAACTGTTTGAAACACATTAAGCTTGATCATTGTCCTCCAATAGGATACACCCATGGGCTGTTTACAACAGGCTGTTGCAAATTGGCAGGACTCTTGCCAGTTGCTCGTTCATTCTTCGTCGTCGCAGTCAGTGCCGCCGATGACCCACCCCGTGGACGCGATCAAGGCCATCTTCGCCTTCCGGTGGAAGGGCCAAATGGTCGGGTACTGGGCGCTCTACCTCTCGCAAGGCGCGTTCCTCGGCTCGTTCGGCCCCGCGCTCCAAGAGATGTCGTCCAGTCGCGACTCGGTGGCCGACTACAACCCCGCCTTTGCGCTGCATGGCCTCGCCGCCATCGTCTCTGCGGGCTTCTTTGGCGACATCCTCATCCACAAGTGCCTCCTCTCGTCCTTTGGCCGCACGGGTCTGCACCTGGTCCTCGGCACGCTGGCGCTCCTCCTCGCCGCGTGGTACGTCTGCATGCCGTACGTCAACCGCTATGGCGGCCACCAATGGGTCTCCTTCTACATGATCCTCAAGGGCTTCCTTATCGCCATCTCGAACGTCGTCATCAACAAGTGCGCTGCTTGGACTGTCCCGGACAACAACACAGTGCTGAAGCGCCGCGTTGTCAACTCGCTCAACGGCGCTTTTGCCTGCGGCACGATCCTCGTACATGATGTCGTCTTTGATGCGACCTTGTGAATTCATCTTATGCATAGGGCCCGCTCATTGCGATTGTGGTGCGCATGACCAAGGCAGAGCTGCAGTACCTGTACGGCAGCCTCGGTGCGCTCTCGTTCGTTGCGGCCATCCTCATCTTTGCCACCGAGTGCCCGCACGAAGACGGCGAGGAGGCGGTGTCGCTCCTCGGCTACAGCGAAGACCTCCTCTCGGTGCCGCCGACACTTCCGAGTCCGATCAGCGGCGGCGTCTTCCTCCACGTCAGCGACGACCTCGGCGCTGCGCGCATCAACGCAGGTACATGGCTACACGAAGCGAAGGCGTCTCCTATCCTCCCTTGCACGGTGTAGACTCGTACGACCCCGAAAGCAACTTTATCGTGCTGCTCGCGATGGTCATTGTGACCTTGTACACGGGCATCCAGGTCGGCCTCGCGGCGTTCCTCTTCCAGTACCTCGAGGTCGTCGTGCCGCTCTCGCTCGGCTACCTCACGCACACGGTGTGCTGCTTCATCATGTTTCTCTTCTGGGGCGCGCTCGCGACCTCGTACGCGATCTTCACGCGGTATTTCTTCCTCGGTCTGCGCCCGATCCACATTTTCCTGCTCACGATCCTCTGCGTGTTGAGCATCACCATGATGACGTCGGGTCAGTACTACTTTGGCGCCGAGTACCGCGTGCACACGTTTACGATCGCGCTCGTCTGCTACGCCACCTTCATCTCGCCCCTCTTCACGGGCACGGTGCAGTCGCTCATTGACGTGGTGAGCGACGACCTCCTCGCGCGCGTGAGCTCGCTCCTCGTCTTTGGCTGCTTTTGCGGCGAGTCGTTTGTGCCTGTCCTCATGGGCTTCTTCATGGGCAACTACTCGGGCTCGGCGTTCGGCCCGGAAGCCATTGTCTACATTACGTTTGTCATGACGGTCATGATGATGTTCGTGTCCGGGCTCCTCTACTTCAAGGGCACGGAGCGTCTCGCAAAGAAGAAGGCCGCGGCCAATGCGCCGGATCCGTCCATGTCCTAAGTCCCAGGACGATGCCGTTGTAGCAGAGGCCAGTAAGTTGATCTATTAACACACACTTCTTGATGCTCTACCATGGAAGACACTCGTACTTTCGAGTCTACGGCGGACATGACGACTCGTCCATTCGAGAGACCGATTCTCAACGGACTGGAATCATGCGCATCATGGACTGGCCCAAAGCGAGACCATCAAGCTAGGGAGGGTTAGGGCACAGAGTCCACCGATGCACGCCTGTCTCCCTGGCGCAAAGCGATGCATGCGATCGTTTCCAAGCGCGGAGCTCGCGGTACATGCAGATAGGACGCTAGGGTATATCATACTGCACACTACTACTACCATATTTACTAGGTACTGGCGGTCACGGCGTCTGTGCCCGGTGGCAAGGCGGCATCGGCATCGGCGAGCAATCTACATGCGCATGAGCTTCCAGCGCGCACCTTATGCGCACCGGTTGAACTCGTCCGGAGCGATCGTCAGCATCGACGCATCGAGCACCAAGATGAACTCGATCGCACTCCGAAGGTTGACAAAGCAGTAGCCCGCCCTAGTAAAACAGCATACGACGTCGACCATTGTGCCAAGGACGTAGCGTACTTGGACATGAGATCGGCCGGGTGGCGGTATGCGGCAATGTACTCTGCGTTCGAGTAGAGACCTGGGATCTGCGAGTGGAGCACAATGTAAATAAAGACGGGCAAAAAGTCGTCGGCCCCTACGACGGGCTCAGAGAACTGCATGCCGTTGGCGTCGACGTACCCGGGCGGTTGAGTGAGTCGTCGCCGCGCGAGAGGTTGAGGACGCTAAAGATGATGCTGCAGCAGCGCACGATGCAGTGGATCTTGTCGCCAGGCGACCGCACGGCGTTCATGCGCCGGAGCTCGTCCGTCGCGATGGACCACACGACCTCGTTGCGCATACACGGCTTGATGTCGAGCATATCCGGCGTCACAAACTACATGGCACTCGTCAAGTTAATCCTGTGGCATGGACTACCGAGAGAGTCTGCATGCGCCGCCAGAGCACCGCGTCCTCTTGCCGCCACTCGAGGCTGCGCGGGAGCTGCGTCAGCGGAATGTCGGCGAGCTTGTCCATGACGTATTTCTCAATGCCGTCGCGCGCCGCCACGAGCGTCGGCTCGGGGGCGTGGCGCCACGCCGGGTGTTGCGCGAGGAGCTCGTTGATGCTGCGGAAGAAACCCTCGCAGCGCGCTTGAAAGTCGGCGTTGCCGCAGAACGGGTAGTCGACAAAATGGCTCGACGTTGGTGGCCTACGCAGCAGCTTTGATATCCATGTCGTCTCGCTGACACCAGCCGAGCGTACTGGCCGTCACCGCGCGGCCCTAGGATCGAGCCCAAGAAGCGGCGGATATGGTCCACGAGATCGCGGGACCCTGGAAGGCTCAGGCGCTCGAGAAACCCATTGTACGTGAGCTCTTCGACCGGCTCGTTCTGCGCCTCCTGCTTGGGCGATAAGCCATACGATTTAAGAGCGACACTGGAAATGGATACCGGCGTCGATGCCATCGCGTCGTCGTCGTCGTCAGTGAAGAGCGGATCCGAGTTGCGCCGCGGACTGCTGGTCTCGAGAAGACCAAAGTCGCTGACGCTGAGGCGGCCGCTCTTGCGCCGAAGAAACCCTGTGGTCGCGAGATGCGAGAGCGAAGAGGCTTCGTGTGTCGTCGCGCTGTCGTCGTTCGTGTTGTTGGACGAACTCGGTGCGTACAAGAGCTGGTCCAGCGCCGAGTTGAGCAGCGCGAGGTCGTGGCGGCCACTGCTACCGGGGTTTTGCTCCTGGAGCGCGGCCACGACGGGCGCCACGTCGAGGCCCTCGAAGCCCATCGAGTCCAAGTGCGCCTGGAGCATCTCGTGCGCTGTGCGCCCCATCTTCTTTTGCGCCGTGAGCAGCATGCACGACTCGCGGATCGCCGAGTACTGCTCGAGCGCTTGCGTCGCATTGGGCGCGCCCGTTGTCGCATAAATGGCGGCGATCGCTTCGTCTTGCTGCTCGACCGCGGTCAGCAAGAGCTCGTAGCGCTCGCGGAGCGCGGTGAGCTCCATGTCGCGGGCCTTGAGCGCCCCTTGGAGATCGTCGCGCTCCTTGCGCAGAAGGTAGACCTCCTTGGCCAGCGCTTCGTGGGCGTCGTCAACAGGCAGCTCGTCGTCTTGGTTGCTGCGGTGGCTGCCGTCGTCCTCGCAGACGACCTTGCAGCGCCGCATGCTTGCATCGTTACCGACAGCGTTCTCAGCCATCTTCACTTTACGGAATATCCGTTGGGTATCCGGGGCGACATCGATATTCGATATTCGAACCCGTAGCTTCAACTTGCCGCAGAAAAACAGGCGAGCAACCAAGGACTGGCGACTGCTGCGCAGCGCCAAGCAAGGGCAACCTGGACCAATGTAGGCGGGCGCAATCGACCCTCGTCGCTGGACTGCCATGGTCGGCCTCGACGCATACGAAGGCCAGCACTGCCTCCCGCCGTCGGAGCGCTTGGATACCTGCAAACGGAAGAGTAGGTTCTATTGCATACACCACAACTCTCTACGGACGCGACGCCGGCGGCTCCGACCCGATGGCAAACGTGTTGGGGAGGAAGACTGCTGCGCCAGCGGCGCCGCCCTTCCAGCCAAGCATCGGCGCGTCCACGAGCATGCCTTCCGACTTGCGCCCGCCAACGGTCGCCTTCTTGACTTCGACCTCTTCGCCGTCGATGGTCACGGTCGAGCCGATCGTGGCCACGACAATATGGCGCTCCTCGCCCGCGTCCACACGCGCGTTCGTGACGATCGTCAGCTCGGTCGCGTCGTCGACCTGCACCTTGACCGCGCGGAGCTTCGTCTTGGGGATGGCTTCGACACCGACGACGCGCGCGACCTTGTAGCCAGCGTACGGCGAGGCCGTGGGGCGCGGGTTCTCGCAGGCGACGCACTCGGCGTCGTCGCCCGTGTTCTCTTGCTCGCACTCGTCGCAGACCCAGTCGCTTGGCATGGTGCTGGTGGTGTGGTTTTGGCTTTTGCCACGACCTTGGGCTGCATTTTTCACCCTATTTCTTATTTTTCACACTAAGAAATAGTGTGATATGATGCTCCACCGCCAACGCGCTTCACGCTTGTACAATTCCCGCCTCTAGCAAACACATCCAAGCACAAGTGTACACGAGGTTCGCGCTCAGTCGTCGCGGTACTGCTACGAGCTGGTCGAGCGAACCCTGCTAGCGGTCGTATACTATTTCGAATCACTTTATTTAGTGTATATTGCATCGACTAAGTGCGAGTGAAAATCGAATTATGTGCGTATTTCGGATACAATTGGCGAGGAAGAGCCATGGCGATGGACTT